>NC_072738.1:74758453-75035923 GCF_026930045.1 Uloborus diversus
ATAAGTCTGTTATGTGGATTTACAAAAAAAAAAAAAAAAAAAAAAAACAGTATATATTTATTGAAAATATTATGCATATTATACCATACGGAGAAAAACTTAACTCAGCAATACAATATTCGATTATGTGATACATTTCATTGTTCCTGCACAAATACGAATGTTAAGGGAGCACAATCCATTCATTGAAAAAACTGATAGTAATTGGATTGTTGAAGGTTGCCATTCAAATAAGTATTAGTTTAAAATCACTTTCGAAACCTTGATGGTAGCACAAATAACGTCATATTCAGAAATTCAACTCACAGCCAGAACGGAATCTCGTTGAGGCACGGAATTACAGCGAAATATTTTTTGAAAGCGCGAATTTTCTTTCCTTTTGACAGATATTTAAATTTTCCTTTAATGGGGTTGTCGAAGTGTCAAACCATCACTGGTTTCTTTACAAATCTTTCCTTAAGTTGACAAAATTATCTCTTCTTCTTCTTAACAAGTACATCGGATTTTGAGTCAACTAAGCCATATCTATGTGACGTAAACATTTCTCAAATGTTAAAAATCAAAGAACAAAAACCGCCTTTCCTTTATGAGCCTTTTCCTATTGGCTCCATGGAGACTCCAGCGTAGAAGAATGCACCATTCTGCTTCAATTAACTTATCTCAATTATAATCATCGCTCACTTAGAAGCTAACTGGTTCACACAGCGAACTCCTTTAAAGCGAACAGCATCATCTAATAATACAGAGCAAACCCATTAAGAGTGCCTATTTTAGAAGTCGAAAAGCTATAAATGGGGGGAAAGCTACCATTCGAAAAGGAGAACAGATTGTCGTACTCATGGGGTTGCAGAGGAAATAGCATTATGTTCTGGAATGGAAAAGTTGAGCGGTCGGGGGGTGTATGGATCCCTTTCCCGACGTGTCAGCCAAGTTTTGTATCGTATCAAAAACTAATTAAAAGTTTCCTCCCCTCTGCTTGGGGATGTTGCCCACCCCCTTCTGCGATTCGGAGAAGGAACGGATAGTTTCTTTTTCTTTTCCAGCGGATTTTATTAATTAATGGAAATTCATCTTCTTTCTATGACTTCCGGTTGCAGAGATAGGAGTTTTAGGCACCAGTTCTGTCAGCCGGATGAAAAGGAAGGGGTGCCGGATCATAAAAGGGAGATGCTTGCAAATTGAATCCGGGAAATATCGACCTAGATTTAGTTTTGAGGGTTTTACTGTCGCCGAATTTTAAATGTACGTTGAATATTTTAGCAATTTCCTTGCTTATAATGCAGAAATTTCATATAGTTGTAGAGTTTCATGAATTCGCGGAGCTTCATATAAGCTTGGATATTTATGAAAGTTTAAATATTCATGGAATCTTAGCTACAGAGCATCTCAGGTTTTTGTGCAGTTTTTGCGTGGAGCAACTTTTAAATTTTGTGTAGTTTTAGAATTTTGTGCATTAGTGGCAAACCATGCATTCTATGAGTCTCTTAATTTCAGAATTACTAAGTTACTTAAATTTAAATTGCATTTTTGAGCTACAAAAAGAATTCCTGGGCTGCCCTTTTAAGCTACGCAAAAGTATTTTAGTGCTGTATTTTTGAGCTGTGAAAATACATTTAGGATTACTTTTTAACTGCAAAAAACTGCACTTTTGAGTTTCAAAAAGTATTTAAGGACTATTTTTCAGCCACGAAAACTAACTAAGGATTGTATTTTTGAGCCACGAAAAAAAATCTAAGGACTGTATTTTTGAGCTACAAAAAATATCTTAGTCTATGGTATATGGCTATTTAGTCTATGGATGCCAGACCATGAATGATACATAGTTTCTTCAACTGTTGCAACACATATCACTATTGTTACAACCAGAGACATTTTAAACGCTATTTCAAAAGTACTTCTGTCATTGAAAACTTTCAATATGGCTCCCACTTTTAGTCGAGCTTATGTTGACTGCACGAACAAAAAATTAGCACCCTTGAAAAAAGGATTAAAAAACAGTTGGAATTTCAAAATTCAAAATAGTACGCTACTTTTCTCTCCCTGCCATATTCGATCTCATCCTCTAAAAGTTAATTTTATGAATGGAATTGATCAGCAATTTACTCTGTTTTCGTAAAGTTTACTCCTATCAAAATGGCAAGGAGTTTTTTCATACTTCGAAAAAAAAAAAAAAACTACCGATATCTCTGGCTGCAACTATGTTCTGAGATATGGATCCACATTATGGGCAGAATTAAAATTTCTGAGATATATCATGGGTAACATTGCATTGCTTACCCGGGTAGGAGCTAGGCGTGTTTTGAGCGTTGACTTTGGGAACACAAGCCTCCAGGAACATTAAGGAGACGAACAAGATTGTCGTCAAAGGAAAATTCTGCCAGGATAGCCTCCGCATTTTCCGACTCAGCCACCTGTGGATGAAGCCTCTTGGTCTCCTCATTTGTGTTTCTGTAAGAAAAAGAAAAACACTGCTAAGTAAATTACTTTTTGCTGGGCTTTAGTGTAGACAAAACTAGTACATTAGTGAAATTATCGTTTATCGCCATTGGACACCAGAGCCTTTTTAGCCGGCGACATTCTGCAACAGGATTTGCGACAGCATAGAATTTGTCGCTGTTTTTGGTCAAAGTAACATGGGACCTACATATTTGGCGATATTACACATTATTTTGTCTTCTAAAAATTATCCCATTGCACAAGAGTAGAAGTTCCATTAAATGTAAAATAATCTGCCATATAACAAATTAAGCGATTAAAATGTAAAATAGTCCTTCACTTTCAAAAAAGTAAAACAAGCTAGAAAATGACATGAAAAGTTTCACTAAATTATAAAATAATCCAGCAATTAAATTAAACAACACTGAAAAATGAGAAGCAAACATGGCGGGGGCGTAAACAATATTTTTCTATTTTCGCCAAGGTAGGAAGTAATCAAGTCGCCAAGTGCCAATGTACGTTTATTCTAGACTCTCAGCTTTGGCTATTTGTCATTTTCTAGAACAAATCAGTGGTCCTAATATATTTCCAACAGAATGAGAAAAGAGCCTATTTCAATACGATTGCAGCATTGTAATCGACACTTTAGGCAAACATAATTTCAGAACTTTCATACGTATATTCGTGATATATATATATATATATATATATATATATATATATATATATATATATATATATATATATATATATATATATATATATATATATATATATATATATATCTTTCTCTCTAATTTAAAGCAGGGGTTAATTAAACATTTTGTGAGCCTTCAATGGCACCATTGAACTCCCTCGTGCTGAATGTGTTTATCGTGTTTATATGACGATAACTTACGAATTACAGATCACAGAAATGCTTTTATTCTCGATAGAAATTTAATTGCCCATAAATTGTCGATACAACACGTCCAACTATTCGTAAACCCTTGCGAAATTAATTAAAAAAACATTTATGTTAGCTATGATTAAAAGAACTCATATTGTATTGTTAAAACAGAAAATTCATCTTACAGATAAATACAGCTCTGACAATACAAATCACTTATAAAATACAGTCAAAATACAAAATAAGGGTTTTTGTCGTTATAATTACAAATCAGGAAAAACTAAAACAAAATAAATCGCATTTTTGTGTATGAGTGTTGCTAATTTTTTCAAATGTCGAAGATATTACTTTTTAAAAACTGAGTAAATGTAATGCTGTTAAGTTCTAAAAGAAATAACGCTCAGAAGAAAATCACGACGCATTTCCCCCATCTAATAAAAAACGTACTGCTAATTGTAACTGTCACCAACTTTTCAAAATTTGATGAAATAGTTTTCTTGTAAGAATAGTGGAATAACATATTAGATATTACTTATGAAAAAGTTTTAAAAAAAGAAAAAGAAGGAAAAAAAAAACAATGTGGATCAACCTTTTATGCTCTCATTGCTGTTATTATTTTAAATCAATGTTCATTAATTTTGAAAAAAATGCTATCAGCTATTAGTTAATGACTTCAAGTAAAAAAAAATACATCTGTTCAATAAGTTTATTTTTTTTTTTAAATTTTCATTAATTGGGTAATAAAAGTTAAAAAAAAAAAGATTACTAATCAACTATTACAAAAGTATTTATTTTAGGGCGCTTGTTCAAGCAATCGCGACTTAAGAACAATCAAAATTACATTCCAAAGTTCAATATCGTGGAAGTGTGGTGTTAAATATTTAATTACAAAACTGAATCAAAATGAGAAATTAATTGTTCCAAATGCCACCAAGAAAAATGACTCAAATCCAGCTTATTTCCCGTTCTTATTTAACGAAAAATCAGACACGCTAATGAATTGACAGAACTCTATCGGGGAAACTTTACAAACATTTTTTTTCTTCGATTGCTTTAGATCAGTGAAACATAAGATTGCAAATGTGATTTTTGCGTGCTAGCATATACTCCGATAGCAATTTATAATGTATCAACTTTTGGATACCCTCCAGAAATTTCGAGAAAGATTTTTTCAGCTGCTATAGGGGAAGGAAAAAAAAATGGCGAAGAGCTGCCGCAAATTCACGGGAAGTAAACAGAAGACAAATTCGGTAGCCGATAAGACATAGCTAGGAATGGCGCTGTTATATTTAATTAGTCGGAATTAAACGACAGGAACAATGCAGGGAAATTTAATTAAGAACTTTGATTTTGGTTGAAGAAACTGTAAGGAATTTGTTTGCGATAGAACAAAAATTTTTGTAAAGCAGAAGTCATTTACAGTTTGCGGTGAGAATTGGATTTCGGAGGGTTTCTTTTTAAACACAAATGATTGGAGACTTTTTATGTTTAATTTAGGGGATGGATTGGGACGTTTCGTTTGAAAATTCAACAAACGAAAAAATATTGTTTGAGCAAGAATTTTATTTACAAAGAAAAAAAACTGAAGAGATGAGACGGGATCACGTGATTTGGAAGACCAATGAAAATTTCCAGAATAAATTAATCGAGATAAGTGGGAGTTTCGTTTTTAATGAAGATTTTTACTACAGTGATAGTTTAATTTTTTGTCGTTTAATGTTAGCTGAAGAAATATCATTAGATTGAAATTTTACTTTTTGGAAACGATAGCAGCAATAACTTCTTTCTCCGTCAAACATTCAACTGCATTTTTTTAAACATTTCATTTCTGTTTTTACTTTCCTCTAGCACGCGATAATTTTAATGAAAAACATTCAAAATGACATGCTTATTGGTTTCACCAATTTATAACTGTTATTAAATCATAAATAACTTTTTTAAATGTGTAAAAAGTAGTCACATCAATATTTTTGGTTAATTTTCTCTTTCTAATATGGGTTATACAAAATAAAATTGATATATTTCTTATTATTGTTCAAAAAAAAAAAAAAATAACTTAAGGGTGAAAAACACAAAGTAGTTTCCTGACTTGAGAGAGAATAAAAGTATACTAATCTTAATACTCTATTTTGAAACCAAAAATACCTAGGATAATCATATTAGTGATGGAACTATTAAATCACGTAATGAGTATATGCTACAAAACTGATTCGTGCACCAATAGAATCATGTGAGCTTCGACTGCATGTGCATATAATCCCATTATTTTTTCTGCAGCCCATAAAATGTTTTTAAAATCGAAAAACATAAATTTCTCACATTAAACAACTTTTTGCTTCATTAATATTATTTTAACTCATCGTTCTGTTAACCTAAATAATTGTTCCGCATAGCTATTAAATAAGGGAACAGGAAAAGTAATTAATATTTTTATTTCAGCTCACAAGTAACCCTACCCAAGTGTGAATCGCCGATTGGAATAAAACTTTGCACATCGATAGAACACTTAAAAATATTGAACCCGTGTTTTCTTTTGTCGGCAACAAAGAATTTTAACGGGGTAAAATTTACCCCTATATATTGGATAATTGGGGATTAGAGGTTGTAATATATTCTTTTATTTTAAATTTTAATTGCATAAAAAAAATTTATTGACAATTTGAAAAAAAAAAAAAAAAAAAACACCTAAACAAACTAAATTTATCGTGTTTCGGAATTTTTCTGAAAATTCTATTTATTGGGGTAAACTATCTCTCGCAATCTTACGCTGGAATTTTTTTTATAGTGTATAAAAATAAATAGCTAACTGCAATTACACCCAAAAATAAACATACACTTTCATACATTTTTTTATACACAACTGGTAGCCAGACCCCTTAGCCCATCTATTCCATTTCCAAGAACAATGGATGCTCCAGTTGTTCCAACGGATCGATTTGAGGCAATTAAACAAGTGGACATTTATCCCCAAAGCGATGACTAACGGCATCATTCAGCTAAGGCAGTATCTCATAAAACTAAGTCTAGTCGCCGGGGATTAGCAAATCAGTATCGGGCAGTTTTTCTTCTTCCGCACCATCTCTGGGTTGTTTTCAATTAAAGCGAGAATCTTCCACACACATCTCGCCCTCCTCCGCCACCTTCTCAGTAGCACGTTCGAGGGCGGCAATCGAGATTAAAAGGCTGAGCACGTTCGACGGATTGTCGGTCGCAGAGTTTCATGATATTAGTAAGAATGCTTGTGATCGATATTTGTGAAGCTTGCTTACGAGCGATATTAAGAGATTTTCAGCCATCTCTTCCAATCTGGAAGTTACAAGAAAGCTCGGAGAAGAAAGAAAGAACGAAAGAAAGTAATGTGTCCGACACTTGAGGATGAGCCAATAGATGGCTATCTTCATACATAAACCCACTGGTGATTGAGCAGGCCATGGAGTTCTGTAATAAATTCGTTAGTAGTTTCACGTTTAGGATTGTTCTGAGCATAGGTTAGAAAATGTCATAATGCGCGTGATCCAGCATAAGTGGATATACACTAAAATGTTGTCTACATACATAAATCCACTGGTTGGCAATGGAGTTCTGAATGCGTATCACAAATGGCCATGAATGCAACTTGTAAGAAACTTCACGTTTAGTATTATTCTTAGCATAGGTTAGAAAAGGACATCATGCGCGTGATCCAGCATAAGTGGGTACACTACAATGCTGCCTTCATACATAAATCCACTGGTTTGCAATGGGGTTCTGAATGCGTACCACAAATGACCATGAATGCAACTTGTAAGAAATTTCACGTTCAGTATTGTTCTGAGCATAGTTTTGAACATGACATCATATGCATTCTTCAGTGTAAGTGGATGAAATAAAGTGCTGTCTTTTTATGTAAACCGACCGATAATAAAGCAAATAATGGAGTTCTATAATACATATCACAAATAACCATGAGTGCAATTCGCACGTAATTTCACGTTCAGGATTCTTCGTTGCATAGGTTAGAAAATGACTTCTTATGCATCAGCCAATAAAATGTTAATTGCCAATTAAAATAGATTTTAGAGGCTTTGACGCACCTACGCCCACAAAACGTCATTGAAAACCGTTTAAAATAGATTTGGTAAAAGTGGCATTAAATGCACGGCCTAAAGATACCATGTTCGATCGATGTTCACAGTTTGGAAACATACTATTCGATGTACAGTAGACTCCCGTAACAGATATGGATTTGAAATGCCTCCACCCAGATAAACGAATTTACCAAATCATGCAATTTATGTAAAATTTGATGAAAGGTTTTGAAAAACGTATTTTGAATTAATCCACTGAATAATTTAACAAGATATTATAAAAAAGGTGGAAAAATTGAATTTTTATCTAGATATACTACTACAAAGTCATTTTCCTCGCATTCCGTAATAATGCTCTTTCCCATTTTATTTGGAGGACTGAGGGGAATCCCGGGTCAACCGATCACAGTTAATCGAGCGTCTACTGAATCACTGAAATACCGAGATGAAGGCCGTAATTTAAATTTGAATCAGTTTCTGAAAAGTTAAACTTGCTAGTGACAGTGACTATCTATTGAATGTTGTAATTTCTAAACTTGAAATTATTTTCAATGCTTTTCTTTTATCGTGGACAGCAAAAATTATTAGGAAACAAAAATAAATAGCTTGGTAATTAATTTTTTTCTAGTCAACTCTCGTTGGTGTCACAGGCATGGATGTAATATTACTTCAAAAAATTATTAAACAATATATTTATGTCTTTTACAAACACTCAACTGAAAACAAAACTTTTCTGTTCTCAATAAACACTTTCAGTCAAAAATAACTGCAGTAGAAATTGATTAGCGTTTTACACTTCATTGAGAGGAAACATATCTGAGGTTAAACAAATGTCCACTTCCTCGTTCACCCTAAGAAAAACTATTAGCTCTGAAGCTGTCTGCAGTTTCACGTTTCCGAGTCTCGTTTTTCTTATTCACATTTGTACTCAATCATGACTCATTTGATCTGCCAGGCAGACTTACAACTAGCACGGGCTGGAACACGATGAAGTAGATCGTTCCGAACTTTCCAGATTTAATAAATGACCGTTTCTAGTGAAGACATAAGGGTCATGGTCACTTAAGAAACAGCGTGTTAGGAAAATGATACTTAACCATAAATATATTTCGAATTTTTGCACAGATCCTTAAATCATAACAAAACGAAGTTAAATTCAGTTTTTGATGCAGTTGAATTTAAGCAAAAATAAGTACGCTCTTTATTAAAGCATCACGAAGAAATGGAGTAGAGAACATACCAATGGCTCTTGATATGCAGAAAAACGTCAAAAATTTCTTCGAAGTAAGAGGTCAAATAGGAATATTTTTCGGATAATCAGTATTTCTGGAAAAGCAATAACACAAGACGGAAAAAGACAACACGACAGTTCAAAGCACTTTGACCAACTTCTTTGGTAATGTACAGAAAAAAAAGAATAACAAAGCAAGTACATGTGTGAATTTTTATGATTTCTTACACTAACCCGTTTTTTTACGAGCTTTCGATTACAACAACCAAGTATATAGGTCCCTGCTTGCTCGATATACACGAGTTTGACTTTACTAGAAGAATAAATGACACAATTTTTGACAGTTGCTTACACTTGGACCATTAATAATAAAAATAAAAATAAATTCCTCGAAAGTATAACAAACGATAAATATCAACTGGTTTACTTTGGTTCTGTGAACAGCATAAGGATTTGTAAAAGCCCCTATCAGATTATTTCCTGTTTCCTCTGCAGCGGCCCACTGTGTTTTTGGATATCCAATTTCTAGTGCTTCCAACAGCCGAAGACATGAGAAACAAAGAAGTTATTGTTAGAGGACCACATGAAAACGCACCGAAAATAAAAGAAAAGGGCTCCTGCGCAAGGTCGAAGTTTAACACAAGAACAGTGATGGAGATTATGTTGTTACATGAAACTAGGGGTTAAGTTTTGTTTCTTGTGCGATGACAGCCTCATACTCGTTCTTCTGAGAAAGATACTACTACGGCTGCTTTAATGCATGGAGTTCTTTTTTCTTCACTGAGTCTCAGTGTGGGCGATTCTGGTATTCATTAAGGCTACACAAAGATAAGTTGTGCTTTATGTTCTGTGAAACAACTCATTAAAGCAAGTTTATGAAGATAGGCTATTGCTTCTGATAGCCTCTTTAAGGCTTAATATTTGTTATTATATCAAGAATATAGAAGACGAACAGCATGGCTGGTAGAAGAAAAATACCGCTTTGCAATGTTTTGCGTGATATTTAACTCTTTTTTATGCCGCTCAAATATGCATTCTTTACGCCACCCGGAATGATGAACCGGTACTAAAATTTGAGATGGAAATATTGAGATGAGGATTTAGTGACTCCAGAAGGATTTTTTTCGTCCGGGAAGGCTTAGGATTTTTAATTGTTGTTCACTCAGCAAGTACGCAACTCCAGTTGGAACCCGAGAGGCAAACACTATGATTTTCCAGAGAAGGTTTGAGAACGGGTTGTTGCTTATCAATCCATATGTAACATACATTAAAACATACATACACACTACATGCATATGTGTATACATACTACATATGTAAAGATTGGAGAGATTTTGACCGGAAAAACCTTGGAACAGCCAAAGAAAGATGATTTCTACCTGGTAGTTTAAAATGTGGTAAGAATAGGTAGTAATTAAACAGTAAAAAATTAACCTTATATAACTAAAAACTGAGCGTATGTACCTATGTATGTAAGTATGTATGCAATTATTTATGTATGTCCAATTTACTTCTCCCGAACGCCAATGAACTGAACATCGAACCAGGTATCGATAGATTCCTAATTTTCCCGTCTTTATGTTTGGCTATTTAACGTAATCCTCCGATAATAATTAGCGGATATATCAATTAAGAACTATTTATTATGACACTTAGATTTGGACATAAAATTCATATTTTCGAAGGCTTTCCTCCATTCAAATTATTATTCAGTGTTTCATCTCAACTTTCCGTAACAATGCTTTCATTGAAATTTGTAGCGTGAAGAAAATCATTAAATAAAAGAACTGTTGCCATTGTTTTTGGTATTTTTCCGGAATCTGCCGTAAAATGTTACTTTTTTTTGTTCAAGCTTGATTGTTGAAAGGTTTCACTTGACATTACTTTTATTTTCGAGGTAGACCGTGCAAAGCCGGGCGACTCAGCTATTTTCAAACATAAAGTCTGTAGATTATTCAAACTGAAAATTAACAACTTCTTCTTTTGACTATTAAGTCCGGCAATTATCGAATACTAATTCCGTCGTTTTTGGAAGTGATTTAATTTTAAATCTGAAGCTTACTGAGAAATCACAGCGTAAAGCTCTTAATTAGGGACAAATACATTACACTTTTGTCCTTAGAATTTAATTTATCCAGTAGTTTGAAAAACTATCATGAACGAAACACTTTCGTATCGGATTTGCATTAACATTTCAGAATCTATTTTTGCATACTAATAGCACTAAGTGGCGGTTTGCTATTTGCAACTAAATTTCTTCTTAGTATCTCAGTAACTGAATAACATACTGCCGTAAAAAAGTAAAGTGCATTATTTTTAGAAATATCTAGTTTTTAAGATATTTTGAAAAAAAAAGAGAGAGGAAAAAAAAAGTTTTGGATTCCTCAATAACAATTTTGAGATGTTGGAATTTGGCGGTTTTTTGGGGGGCTTTATTTTTTTAGCGGAAACCAAGTAAGAAAGCTCGCAAAACAAAACTAAAGAACAATAGATGAAAAAAAAGGAGGGGGGAGGGGTTTGAAAAAGTTGCACATTTTGCTCTTTACCTTTATACGGCAATCTTTCCACTCTCTAACTTTAAGATTAGATGTAGAATGTTTATTTTTAATACTTGATTTAAAGTTGAATAGTTGAATGACATACTTATTAAGACGTTATGATGAAATAAATAATTATAAAGTTGCTATAATAAAATACATAATATTTTATTGCTGTACAATTTGATCGTCTAGTGACTTCATTTGTTACATGAAAAAGAAAAAAAAATGAAATCGAATTCAAAATATAATTTCAGTCAGATTAAATTTAATCATTTACTGTCTAAACCCTTGTACTATTTGCAGTAGCTTATTGGACATTTATTTAAATCAAACTCAAAAAGTAGCATTGAAATAATGAAATAGAATAATATGATTTTCAAGTTAATTATTTAGGCTCAAAAGATGCTTCAAAAATAAAATTAATTAGCTTGTCCAAGTTATTTTAGAAGCTGATTTTTCGATTGTTTTAGAAATTGATTAAAAAAAAGTATTTCCAATTTTTAATCAAATAGAATAGAGTTTTAGCTTAAAAATCATGCAGACAAAAAAATTAATGTGTGAAAAAAAATGTCTGCAAAAAGTAAATGTATATAGTCGTCTAAAAAATAAAATTCAATTTCATTGTTCGTGAAATAGAGAATTCGTTGCTAGGCAACAATTTATTAATCAATATCTGAAAAAGAGCTAATAAAATCACGTCTCCTCTTTGTTTTCAAAAAAATACGGGGCTTTTGAAAAGAGAATAAAAGCAATAGAATGCTAACCAATGCTTTGCTTTGTCAACTCCTTTCTAACTTTTCAAAAGTTTTGAAGATGCAATAAAATGATTAAATTAGAAGAAAAAAGTGGAAAAATTACTTTTCAAGGGCTCTCTATTTCTTAAAAAGACTACAGCTTTTAAATTAAGATTTTTTCTTTCAATTATAGTTATTTTCAAAACACACATTCACAAAAGTACCTATCATCAACATTGCGTTTTCAATATGTCAAGGTGACCTCGAATATGAATTTTTTTATTTCTAAGTTTACTTTCTCCGTCATAATCTCAGGGTTCTGTTTCCCAGTTTTTAATTGTTGCCAAAAAAGCAATGAAAAATAATAATACTTATAAAGTAATAATTCATACTTCCGCTTAATTTTCCAAAAAACAATGACTAACTGAATTATTATTAAATTTAACAAATTAATTTCAAAGCTGACTTAAGCAAGCACATATTTGTGGGTGTTTTTAATAGCTTTTTTTCTCCTATGCTTGTTCAAAAGTGCTTTTAAGATCGACAATACAAATCAGCAATATTGAAAAAAGATTAACGTAGTAAATATAAAAATATTTTTTTCCTTACGTGCAATACATTTATATTAAAACGAAAGTTTCAAAGAAGGATACGTAACAAGCAAGTAAGTTTAAAATTTCAAAAAGTCACACCAAAAAAAAAAAAAAAAAAAAAAAAATTAAACTTAAAAACTTTAACATGAAATATAAAAAAATGTTTTTTTTTTTTTTAAATTCTAAAGACTATTTCTAAAAGCTTGGTTCACACTAAAAAAGTATGAAATAAAATAAGTATATGATTTCTTGATTTGCAACACTCAAAAATTGAAGTTAATCTTGATACCCTCATGTTTATATTTTTTGTAAAGCAGCCGATAAAATTGAAATTGAAAAATTTGAGAGAAAAAAAAGACGGTATTACAGCTCTGTATGAATAGCTTTTACTATCCCACCTATATTTCTTCTATTCTCAGAGTGTTGCAATCAATAAACAGTAGTCATTTTATTTTCATACCTTTTTTAGTGCTTTGAGAAAAAGGGTTAAGGAGAGTCAAATGTCTTGGTACAAAGTTTGACATCACTTATGGACAGCTTCATTCTGAAATCCTGTGTACTACATAGAAAATATATGATGAGTTAAATTTTTATGAGAAATTATTGACGTAACAATATTCAATCGCTTTTCAGTATTTAAATACAGATTATGAAATTAAAGATGTTCCAGTTTTTAACATTAGCACAAAAAATCGGCAAAAATGCCGCCGAAAATAATTATATCATTCGAAACAGCTCCTTTCAGAAATATTTCCTTATCCCACAGATTATTATGTCACATTTTTTCAATACTTTTCCCGCAACCTTCAAAAAAACCAGAACGAGAAATGATTTTTCTAAATCACCTGTTTCAAATTAAAGCATTCCCATCGATCCCGGAACGTTTTTCCCTGTCTCCCCCCCCCCTATTCACAGTCAATGTAATCGTTGATCAATGGGGATTTAACTTTATCCCCATCCCTACCTCGCTTTTTAAAAACTTTCCCTCTTTTTACACACAAACTACTGCGACTGTCTCTTTGTTGAAACAGATGGTCGTAATTAAAGGGAAAACGATTTGGAATAGTAATTCTTTCACACACAATTCATCAAGATTCATTCTCCGAAGAAAAATTCTATGGACTCGATTTTTCTTCATTTTTTTTTTTTTTTTGGAAATTCTTCATTTTGAAGTTAGGCATCATTCCTTTCCACCCCTAATTCGTTTCCCTTTCTTAAGAAAATAATGATTGAATTTATTTTTTTGAACTTTTTGTGGTCGCCGACTTGAATACATTCTTTTTGCAAGTTATGTAATTTTTTTTTTTGGAAGTTTGATCTTAAGCTGGTTAAAATAAGTAATGATTGAATCATTGTGGAACTTCGAAGGGGACGGAATTCATTTCGTCAAAGTTTTTCTGTTGACACATCAATATGCTTTGTGAGCATAAATGTTTTCGGTTATTTTGTCTATTTACAAACTATTCCGTTGATAGATTTTTATCCTCATCAAATCACTTGACTAATAAGTCGGGAAATGTTCATAATATTACCCGATGAGGAAATTGTGGACATCCAGTTAGGCTGGACCCAATACATGAAAGCAGTGTCATCGAAATATTTCTGGAATTATTTTGTACATTTCATAATCTCTGAAGACCTTTAGCTTCAGTTTAGTTTTTCCAACTTTTTTGGTTTTTTCTTTGCTTTCATGAACAAGCTTGTTTTTACATCTAACAGGTGCTTTTTATCATTTCCGTGAAATGCCAATCAAAGCAATTGTCACAAAGGTTCAAACTTCGTTCCCTGTCGTTTTCGACCGTAAACGTGGAGAAGAAATCGCATATGATGCACCAATCTGTTATAAAATTCCTCACATGACCAAGTCGAAAACGACAGAGATGTTAAACCTAGATGTCTAAGAGCTGAGTTGAATATTTCTTTAAGTTCGTTTTTATTGCAAATATTACCTGTAGTTTATTTTCCAATTGTTCCATTCATTTCAGAAAAACATACATAAGAAGAACCGTTTTCAAATTATATTCTTTTTGCAAACGACTTTTAACTCCCTTAAAGAAAGTCTACTTTCTGGTTACAGGAAAATACAATAATCAGCCTATGACAAGAGTTGCAATGAATTGCACCAGAATCCAATTTATTCATTATTCTCAGACAAGTGCATAGGTGAATTAGATTAAAAGAAGGGTTAAAGAAATAAAGCCCTATATATATTTGGTCTTCGCAAAAAGAAAAAAAAAAATCGGGATCCTTGGAGCGAAACAAAAAGTGCAATCGGCTATAATACCCAAATCAGCCAAGATGTCTTTTCATTAGTGTGAAGCAAAAAAAGCGAAGGAAAGCTGGAGATTGTAAGCAGTGGCGAAAGTGTCCACGAGCCCGGACTATTACTTTTCCTGGAACCGTTCGGCCTTATTACCTGTCTGTCAGCTGTCAAGAGTTGGTGGATGAGAGAGGAATCAGTGGAAATGATAGGAATATAGTGAGAAGAAATCGGCAAGGTTTTGTGTTTAGGCAGGGATAAAATAAATATGGCATAGGAATATTTCGTGCAACCTGTTATTCCTGTATTTCGATAAAATATTCAATTGAGATCTTGTGTTAACGCAAAGAAAAAACCTTGTTTTTAATATGGATTTAAGATTTTGCATTTTAATTCATCTGAGCATAGCTAAATTTCAAAGATAGTAGTTAAAAATTGAAAGAAAATCGACAAAAAGTCAGAGAGAGAGAGAGAGAGAGAGAGAGAGAGAGAGAGAGAGAGAGGAGAGAGAGAGAGAGAGAGATGAGAGAGGAGAGAGGAGAGAGAGAGGAGAGAGAAAGAGAGAGAGAGAGGGAGAAAGTAAACAAAAAGATAAGATATTTTTCAAAAATACTGTGAGCTTGTTTGAATACAAAACATGATTCATAGTTCATGATTTGTATTTAAGAAGTTCAATTTTAATTTAACTGAACATAACAAATTATTAAAGAGATCAATTAAAACTAAATAAATAAATAAGTAACTAAAAGAGAGTGCAAAAAGAAAAAAAAAAGAGAGATTTTGTTTTTTACTGTGGAAGTTTATTTAAACACAAAAAAATGATTCGTGCATGATTTGTATCAAAAAATCCAAATTTAATTTTAATTTGGAGTTCAGTACACGGTACTTTTAAATAATAACACATTTCGCAAAATTAATTCATTGACGAAAATCATTTGTTTAAAAAATAAAAAAATGTAGACTAGCTTTTTGAGTGAAATACTTTTAAAATGCCTATTGGAAATTATGTTTTATTAGGAAAAAAATTCTGTGGCACAGAACTTATTCACTGTGATCATTAAACAAAACTGCACCAAGTATATTTATCTTACCTCACCCTTCATACAAGTACATTAAAGACAATAAATTAGAATGCACTTTAATGCATTCTTAATATTAGATCAATACGAAACAGATATAGCAATGCCTGCAAAGTTGCAAAGCAGCTTTAATGAGTGTCCTGCTTGAAACTGAAGGGGGTTTCACAGCCTTCTGCTAATCCCCTCAAAAGCTACCGCGCGTCTCGACATGATAATGCCACCAAATCCAGCTCATTACATGTTGCAGTGCTTGCACAGGCACTAATAAGGTTTCCAAGCACAGTGCTTGGATGCGGTACGATGACAAGGTGTGTGTCTTTTAGGAAGTTTTAGAAGTGCCATTACAATGATACTATTGTTAAAGGAGGTATTTGAAGTTGGCGATGAAGACCTTTGTATTTAAAACGGAAATTGAATTTTAAAATGACTCTTTGCTTCAATGGGTTACGAGTGTTGGCATTGATGGAACGAGTATTTATGTACGGAGTTACGAGAATAGTGAGTTATGACCTACTGTTGGATTAACTTTTTGACAGTTTTGAGATGAAACTGGACATGAAAATATTTCTTTCAAGCAAGAAAAAATAAATAAACAAATAAAATAACGGTTTTAAAAGATTTAAAAAAACCTTTCTACTTTATTAATTTATCGTCCATAACATTTGTTTTTAAAATTGAAGACTTTAATACCTTTGAGAGCAATAATAATTGACAAAACTAATGAAAAAAAAGTTAAAAATTAAGTTTGGATTTTGGGACCTTGAATTCAAACTATGTTTTTATCAATCACATATCCCTAATTGTTTGGATTATTGTTTCTACGAATAGCTTTTATCTTACTCATGATTAAAACTAATAATTTGAATTTAAGACGTAAAAATTGAAATGAATGCTAGGGGCTGGATGTTATGGGCTGGATGTTGGATACTATGTGCTGGATGTTGGATGCTCGATACTGGTTTTGCGTAAAAAGATTGTTTAAAGTCAAGAAGATTGTTTATAAATAATTCGATTCCGAGGCACATGGGCGCCATCGCCCAGGGGAAAAGACATGCACGCGGGGGCCCGTGGACCAGAAGACTTGCACATCACCACCAAGTTGGAAGGACAGCCTCGCGGAGGCCCGTGCACCAGAGGAGTTTGCATGTTTCGCATAGAAATATAAAATCAAACGACATCAACTACTGTCAAGTGAAATCAATAAGCAATCGTGAACGCTCAAAAAAGAAGTAGAACACTGTGAAACATATTATAAAGTTATTACATTCTCTTTAATATGGATACTTGCATCATAACGCGTTATTATGAAATAAGGGAAGCAATAAAACTGTTAATTTATTCATCCAGTTGAAGTTGTGAGCAAGGAAAATAAGATACATGGTCATAAAAAACTTGCCAAAAGAACAATTTTTTAAATAACCAATCAGCAATATTCACTTATGAAGTGCGAAAATAAATATGGTTTACCGGCATTTGAATCAACAAATAAACATTTACAATTTTTTGACAAACAATAAAAGTTGCCATTTATAGAGAGCAGTTTATTTTTAACGCACGTAAAAGATTAGTTTGTTCTTAATGCAGAGGAAGTTACTTGGGATCTCTGTATAATTAGTGATAAAATAAAAAATCACGAAAGTCGTCAGGAACAAAATAGCTTTAATTTTTATACTTACTTCTTAGTACCCCTGTCATATTACCCTGCTTAATGACTAAACGAGCCCATTGTCCCGAGTGTGAAGTCGTCATTTTCACATAACTTGAAGGAAATCAGCGATTTCACTGAAAGGTATGAGCCATATTTTTTAAGCCAACTACCATTTCTCTCTACTTAGCTATACCAGCTACATTCAATGGACTACTTTGAAGCAAGAGGCCCGGCTGGTGGCGTGATGGTTAGGCGCTGACCTTTTACGCCTGTGGACCCAGGTTCTGACCTGGGGTGGCCAGTAGGTGGATTTTCGAGACGCAGAAAATCATCAGCGCCCATGTCGTATAATTATGCATTATGTAAAAGATCCCTTGGGTATTCGTTTGACTTAGAATAGATTTCGGCTAAATTAAATTCCTAGTGCAATTTTGCATCAAAAGAGAGCACAGGTGCCTCCATCTGGTGGAAACTGGGGGTCCAAATTGTCCGTGCCAGGAAATCCGTGCCTTAATAGTGGCCCATGAAAAACTGGATGCCGTATCGGGGGATCGCACTATATGTACCTGCTAAAGGTTAAATAGCCTAAGACGCAGCCCCCATCAGACAAAAAAAAAAAAAAAAAAAAAAAAAAAAATGAACAAGGACTGTAGAATTAGAGAGTAAATAATTGACTCCAACCCCTTTACTACAAAATAAGTACGACTCTGACTCCGCAGTCTTGATAGAGCTGCAGACTCAGAGGTAAAATGACCTACTTCGTCTCTAATGCATGGAATTTCAAAGCCTCAACTCCGAATCATTTGCCCCAAAATCAGCCTGACTCCGACCCCGCCCTCTGCTTTGAACCAACCGACATTCTTTAATAACTTCCGATGCAATAAACGATTTTCCAAAACAAAAAAAGGACTATTAGTCATTTTTTCCATTTCACAGAAATGCTGACTCGAAAAAACAATTCCACCATGACCACATTTTCTCTAAATCCTAATATTATGTGATAAAGATCGGGACAGACGATATTAGCTTTAAAAAGGAACTTCGGTAGAACGCGGATAGAGCGCCAATTGCATCCGGGCGCCCACGAGCCAGGCCACGATGGGGGCGAGTTCTATCAACGGCGATCCATCATACCACGGCAGGACAATTGTCGAAGCGGCATGACCCGGATAATTAGTCCGGTTGAGGGAAGAGTAAGGGGGTGGATCGAATAAAAGGGATAATATCCGACATTCCGGCGACATTGAGTCGTTTATAGAGGGAGATGGGGGTGAGGATGTACATACGTCACAGAGTTTTCAAGGAATTGTCTCACCAGTGTAGACGACAGTGAGATTTATTGCTTTTTGTCTTAAGGCTTTGTGAATGAGAAATCCAAAACTGTTTCCCTATTTCACTGGTTGAAAATTTTGTATTTGCATATGAAAGTTGAATGCATGCAAAATATTATTAATGATGTCACGATCATCAGTTTTTGAAAAAGAAAGTCAAAATGCTTTGGTCATTGTAGATGAAAGTCAGAAATATTGCCACAGTTGTGACTTCGTGAATCGAAATATGGAAGAAAACTTTTATTTTTTATGGTAAATAATTCAGAATATTGTTTTTCTTTATGAATGTATGAAAGCTGAAAGAATCTAAAACGTGATTAATAATGCAGGGGTGATGTCTTGTGTAGTTCCTGTAGCTCAATAATGGTGAATAAAGGCAGGGAATGATGATTTGCTATGGAAACTAGACATATCCGTGTATTATCATAGCAGTGCAATTTCAAGCATTTATCAGTTTTCACTAGTTAGAAAAGTAAGATTTTTTTTTCGGTCATGGCGGAGTAACCCGTCCCAGCATGTTTTCACTCGCATACCCTCTCCACTGCTGTATTTAGTTATCTACATGAAATATACTTTATTTGGCAGGGTGTTCAGACAAGGGTTGGTAAGAGTTGTTGAGATCTGTGGTCGTCAACAAACGAAAAGCTTGCATTAAGCAAAATAGAGACCGCTTCTATAATTCCTGTTTAACTAACAACATCATTGATCTGCTAATTTCCACATGAGGACAACAAACCATATTGTTTCATGTGTCGTGATTTAATTTTTTATTGAACTTATTTTTTAAACACGGCATAAGATGATCTGTGCGTCGTAGCACCAAGATGATGCTCGTGGAATTTTGATGCTTTAGTGAACAAAAAAATCTCTCTCGTTCTCTCTCTCTCTCTATATATATATACATATATTTATAATAAATAAAGAAATTTCACTGAATTCGACAGTTATTTGACTTTTATGGACAAAACCTGCTGAAAAGTGGCACTTCAAATTGTTCTAACCTTTAGAAAAGTAATATAAAGCTTTTTTTTCGTTGGATACATTGTTATACTATAAAGGTGCTCGAAGTAGCCATTAGCAGCGTCTAACATTGCCAATACCACCGAAAGTAATGCAAGAAGCTGCATTCTAATTTTGTACATAGTTTTGATTTGCTGTAGAAGCATCTCTAATGTAGCTGAACCATTACCAATGCGTAATTTATTTTGATTCTTCCAAATGTCGAAATATCGTAGTTTAATTGCAGTCTGGCAGGTATTTTGGATACTATTGCCAAAATGATCGATTTCGCGGATATTGGAAGGCAAATAGCAAGTCGTTTCAGCTTAAACGACTATTCTTGTCCTACGATTACATGGATAGACGCAGGAACCTGCAACCTACCCTCCAATATCGGCGAAATCGACCATTATGGCGGTGGTGGTTTGACGGTCTGGGAAGGCATCATATTGGATGGTCGCACACCCCTCCATGTCTTTGAGAGAAGCTCTGTGACAGTTGCGAGACATAGGGATGTGGTCTTGGAGCCCTAAGATCCCTTCTTGAGGGGCGCTGTTAGCCCCGAGTTAGTTTTAATGCATGTTAACACAAGACCACATACAGCTCTTCTGGTCGAGGAATTTCTGGAAGGGAAGGATATTCACTCGATGGATTGGCCAAGTAGATCTCTAGACTCTAATCCTGTAGAACATGTCTGGAACGCTCTCAGGAGGGCAACAGCAACTCGCAACACCCCTCCGGGGACCATCCATAGCTTGAGAACGGCGTTGAGGAACGAGTTTGCTTAAGGATCCCATGAACTGATTTATTTCAAGTATGGAGTCACACTGCGAGACCTATATGTCTGTTAGAAGGGACCGGACCCCCTACTAACCCCCCTTTTGTTGGAATTTTGCAATTGCTGTTTCATACCATCCGACTCTAACGAGTGTTATTGATCACGCTTGTGTATTTTCAATTTTAGATGGTTATTTGTTTTGTATTGTTTCAATGTATGTATGTATCAAGTTTCATTAAAATCGGTCCAGTAGTTCTGGAGATAATTGACCAAATCTGAAAATTCTCTAAATTTCTTACACCAGTGTATAAATTATCTAAAAGAAAATTTTTTTAAATCTAATTTTGATTCAAAATTACTAAAAAAACAACCGGTATACTTTTTTTTCGAACCTCTAAAGAAAAAGTATTTGCAATTTTCGACTCAAAATATATTAATGCAAAAATCTTTAATGTCAAATTAAAAAAGAAGTATTTGTAGTCGAAAATGTTGGAACGATATTTAAAAACTTTGCTTCTTACGATGAAATAAAAAATGGAAAGACAAAAGGGAAACTAAAAAATACAAATAAAGTTGCAGTCCATTCATCAAAATGGACATATTTTGAAAGATCATTTCGTAAACATCCTCCAAAATCCAAAACGAATATTTTCTCAGCATAAGGGAGAGACGGATTACTTTACTACCAAACTCAAATTTCAAAAATTGATGAGGGAAGAAAAGTTCTCGAAAAACACGCGTCACCAAGTGATGGTTTTTGAGATAGAATAACGATTCTAGAGGTCCCTAGCTGAGTCCAAAAGCTGGCGAATCCTTAAATGCCAGAAAAGGACATTTTATTCAAAGGGGTTCAGTGGGTTACGAAGATTTATTGCCTTGCTGGATGCATCCGTCTCAAAAATAGATGCATGCCAGCAAAAGGGCGGGGCGGTACCATCCCCAAATAAAAACATTTTCTTCCACTTAAATCTGGAGAACGCATATTCAGAGTATTGATCTGATTCTGTGGCAGAAGTCTCCTTCGTCTCTTCATTTGCGCACTTGTGTTCGATGATATATGCGAAAAGTTCGAACCCTCTTTTGCGTCTGCATGTTTCGGAATGGATGATTCAGTAGAAAATTAGGGGCTGAATAAACGGCGAAGAGATTTGGCGTTGTTTTGCAATTTTTTTCCCTATGCCCATTATTCTGGGACAATCTTTCTCGAAAAACAGAGGAAATAACGGACAAAAGCGACAAAAGTTAGGAAGCGTGTAGATTTATTTTAAGGACTTGACAATTAAAACTTATCTATAGGTTTCTGGAACTTTCTAAGAGCGGACAAAAAGTAGACAACCTCTTATTACATTCTAGTGATAGGAAATATAAACTTAAGGATATTTTACGATTGAAAAAAAAACAACAACTATAAGTTACTTTATGATTCCAGAAAAGAGCTAAGAACAAATTGAAATGAAACGGCGGTAGAATCGGTAACGAACCTAGCGATCATTACTAGGGAGATCCGGGATACAGTGAAATAGCAGCACTGTTAAAAATTCAGGAAGATTTTCTGGTAATTGTTACTGTAAAATTGCATCGCCGACGCATCGCTGATTTTTACGGTAATTTATACCGGAGAAATAAGCGATCCCAGCGCCAACTGGTTGCTGTGGCCTACCGAGGAAACCGTAAAATTTTACAGTAACATTTGATATTTACGGTAATAGTTACTGGCAACATGGATGCCAGTAACAATTACCGTAAATTTTCCGGAAAATTTTTAACAGGGCAAACTTCAATGATAAAATATTTACTCTGTGTGCGACACCACCAATCTGACTATACTGTAACTGTGTTATTAAACATGTTATCGATTCCACCATAAGAAAGAAAAAGTTGTCTTTACAAGCCATTTACCAAATTTGAGACTCGATAGTAATATTGCGTGGTATAACATTAATAATTTTTGTTTTTATAAATTGAAAACGCTCTTCTTAAAAGCATTTCAAATATTAAATGAGGCCTACTGAGTTTCAATGCAACACTTATTTATTTAATGTTAGGCTTGTTTTATGCTTGATTGTACTGCCATATTTTTCAAGTGTCTGCGGGACAAAGTGGAATAATGATTTTCATTTGTTTTTTAACACATTTAAATATTTATTGATTTATGCATCTATTACTTAAGAGTCTTAAACATTTTTTTTACTTATTCCTTCACGTATTTTTCATTACTAACTAAATTATTTCCACATTTATTGAATCCCCTATTAATTAGTTTATTTTTTATCCATGCATAGTTATTTTCTTTATTAATTGATCAAGTCGTTTCTTCAACACAACTTTTTTTAAATTTGTCAAAGAAAAATATTATTATTAAACGATATCACTTGAAAAATTTTCTAAATATCCTTTTGCTCCATAGTAAGGGAAAAAGAGAAAAACAAAAATTCAGATTTTTTTTTGAAAGTTCAAATTTACAGCCTAACACTAAAAATAAGTCTTCTTTTAAATACTTTGTTTTTTCTTTCTATACTGTAATTAGCAATTAAAATTTAAAATTTGTGCATTTTGAAAAAAATATAAATAACGAATTACCTAGTTCAATTAGTGCATATGTTTCGAATATCCATCAATAAATGATATTTTTTCTCCGCAAATAATATGAGCTAAAGCTATGAAAAAAATTAATCTAGTTCGCAAAGACCTCTCTGTCTTTCTTTCGGGGCAAAAAAACGTGGTTATAAAGGGACTTCTTCCAATAGTTCTTATTTCCTTATTATTTCTTTTGGTTGACTTTCCTGCAATTCGTTCCTTTTTCATAGCTGGCAAAAAGCATTGGTGCGTTGACGGGTTAATTCAACTGTCAGACGAATTGAGGGTCATAGAAATAGGCAGAATTCCACTGACGTATATGTGTAAATAGCTGATGTGTTTGGCGAACTGCCTTTGAAGAGAAATACGCCAGCCTATTTATTTTATGAATCGGGAGTTATGTTTTCTTACTTTATCCATTTTGGAGTGCAAAATCAGTCTGAAAGTTTCCGCACAGAAGAAATAATATTTGGCAAACGGCATGTCATGCATGTCTACATGACTAACAGAAAAATCGTACACATTTTCTTTAATGCTCAGTCCTTGCTATTTTATAGATTTGGATCCTACACTCTTATATTTCTGAGAAAGTTGTAAATGACTATGTTAGCTTTCAGCCCCGACGATTGACTTCATATATTCCTACTTAAACTTTGCAACAGGTCGCCAACCTGATACTAAATTCTCCAGAACTTACTAAAACCGGAAGTGAACGTGGTGCCCACGAATGTAACGTTAGCATTAGTTTGAACTAGAAGTTGAACCGTTGAAGAAGTGAAATATTTCATACTTGTCGTAATATGACTTCTATTGCTGTTTGAAGTCATTTTAGGAAAACGTGAAAGCAGATTCAGGACTTGGCAAATGATAGTGGATATGTTTCTAATAAAAATTGCTAACACGTGTCTTAGAGACGCAAAAAAAATTTCTCTATTTCTTGTATTAAAATGGAATGGCAGAACGGCTTTATAAACTAATAATTTATAATATGAAGAAGTGCATTCAACCATACACTTTAATATTGCTCATGAAAGAAAAGATTTCTTGCTACCCTTATACAAATAAATGAATCGACATTGTATTACATATATTTGTATGCAAAACGAACATTGGTTTACACTTTTAGTTCAGAGATTTAATGATCATTTAAGGAGTTTTGAATCAGCTGAGGTGTTTTGAAATCTTTGTTTCAGATGGTAGTATTTGCTCTTTTTATTACCAGTTAGGTCAAGTACAAGTCCTTAAGCTATAGAAACAACTCAAGTGAGAAAAATACGTTCTTGGAGTTGATGGAAGATTTAGAAATTAAACTGCTGTCCGTCCTGTAAGATAAATTTTAGTTCTAAATGTTTAGTTCTTTCCCATTATGAATTAAAGTTTTCGAATTCGTGCAATACGCAAGTGTGACAGGCATTTTTAGGTGACTTGTTACTTTTTTTCAAAATATTTCATGAATCAAACTCTTTAGTAAAGCTACGGTAGGATAGCTTAAACTACACATGTAAAGTTTCATAGTTACGTCAAATTGAGTTTAGAAAAATGTCATAGCACGTCAAAAACAATTAACTAAGTAACTACTTTTAAGAAATATGATGTCTAAACTATTTAACTACATCAGTCGACTAGGATTGTAAAATATTTTCATCTACATGACTAACAGAAAGAATTTTGTGTTATAAGTTGGCTGCAAAATTTGCTGTGATCATGATTTTTCAAAAATCAATTTTACTTTTAAAGAACTGCATTAAAACGCACGAATCAGAACTATTTCCTAAATTTATAACTCATTTTGAGATATTTTCCTTTCGTTGATTGGCAACAGGCAACTCAGAGGTGCAGAGATTCCCTCACTAAATAGCCACCATTTCCACTTCCAAGAAACCTTAGTTTTACAGCTTGCTCCGTTTTGTAGTTGATACTCTTTTACCGTTGGTTGACTGTTAACAGGCGAGCTTCTTCTGAACAAGTCGAAACGACTTCATCTGCCAAGCTAAATGTCTGTTGGAAAGAGACTAAAGACATTTGCTGACTGTAACGTCAGCCATTAAGCAAGACAATAAAACCGCTCGGAGACTATTCCTTTGGCGACTAATTTGGCGTTGGATTCGGGGACGACGAGCGACGACAATTGTCGTAAAGTTAGTTCCGCTAACGATAAATGGCAACTATGTTGTTGGACGGAATAGCAGGCTAACAGACTGCAGTGATTTGCCTTTTTATGACTCGAGTTCTGAAGATAAATTTCTCAACTTTGATGAAATTGAATCTGGGCAGGTACGTGGAGTATATGAAATTTTAGAGCCATTGCATCCGTTTCGCACTATGATATAGCGAAAAGAATGAGGATATTCTAATGTAGTGGTGCGGAGAACGGGCTGCTCAGAAATGAGACACACGTTTTCTTACATAATATTTTTTCGCTAAGAAAAATTCGTTACGTGTTGGTTATTTTCAAAAAAGAAAATAAATAAAAAGAAAAATGAAGACAGGCAAAAATACTTTAATGTCCCAAAATCAATGACAATTAAACAAATGCAAAACAATATTTTGTTGTGAATAGAAATTCTTAATGATGCATCTGAATCTTCATTTAAATAGTCCTTAAAGGCTTGTTTGAAAAAAAAAAAACCCTTTTAACTTAAATCTCGTTATTTTTGTTTTAGCTTGAACATTCTTTAACTTGGTATTTCTGAAAACATTGCTAGATATTAAGTAACTCAATTATTTAACTATACGCCTTTGATATATAAAGTAATTTCTCCAACTGTAAAATAATATTTGTATAGCCTTAGTATAATTTTTAGCGACACGCTACACTAAAAAGTTGGACACATTTAGATGGGCAAATTGAGCACTAAACAACACTATTGAACACTATTGATCATCCATACAATAAATAAAGTCGATGTCAATGTTTCACCTAATAATACAATGTAAAAGTTTTTTATTATTGCAAAAACGCTTAAGCAAATGTTAAAAATAGCAATAACAACTCAAATCACGATGAAGTATTTGCTCATGTTCCATACATAATAGGTCATAAATAAACACTACATACTAGTTCAAAGGAAAAAACACAATATCTTTGAAGTCATTAAATAGAAACAGAAATGCTTCGAAAAACTCTAGAAATAATGTATAATCATTTTTCTTCCCACATTTCATGGAATGCAATTTCGGAGAAATCTTGCCCAAGATAAGATGGCATTCAATATTCATAAGTATACTTGAAGCAACTTCTGAAGCCGAAATGTGTCGCTTTTGAAGACTTTATGTAAATATTTAGATTGAAAGTGCTTGGAAGGTAGAAAAAGACGATTTCAGGCATCGAAAACTTTTCGCCCAGAAATATCCATTAATTAAATTGGGGCTTTAAAAACGAAACCTGTTACCCCTACGTACTGGGATAGAAAATTTACTTCGGAGTGTTATTTTGGACTTTTTTTATTTTTTAGTTTTCTTAATCGAAATTAGTTCTTTTTTGGGATTTACCTTTTTTTTTCAGGTGGAAAAGTGAAGCCAGAATTAGAAGATTTTTTTTAAAGACACGATGCAAGTTTTATGATGGTTCTGAAAAAAAGTAAGTAAATAAAATAAAACAAAATAAAAGAGGTTAAAGCTGAGAAGAAAATTATGTTTTCTAATAGGATGTTATACAGGGGAGAATCAAAGTGGTTCTAATTTTCTAAGGTTAGCAAATTTCTGAATCTGACTGAAGATTGTACTTGATCAAAAAAGAATTTACTTCATTTAAAGTCTGCAATTTGACGCTGGATGTATTATAATGGCAACAAAATATACTTTTTATGTTTTACTATGATGACATTTTCTATGAACTTTAAAAATCTACTAACATGTGAATTACGTTCACATGACTTGATGCGGAATAAGATTCTACATACAATGCACTTATAAACGGAAAATTGTAGTTTTTGGACGTTCGTCCGTCTGGCTCTGAGGTACGGATTAAGGACCTAAATTTTACTGGTCGTATTGGTTACAAAAGAAAACAATAACAAGGAACATTTATATATATATATATATTAAAATATGGGTTTATTTCTTTATGAATTTTTTAAGCAGTCAAAATGAACTTACACACATAGAAACCTTAATATCATTGGTTAAGTCGGTTATAACGGTAAAAGTATGTTTATAATACAATTAGACATTTTTAGTTTTTACTAAGAAATTTATAATATGCTAACCATTAGCTTGCAATGCTTAAAATACATATTTCAGTTGTTAAAATAATACAAATTGTAAAAATGACGTTATGTTTATTCATTATTTCATGAAAAATTCGTTGGAACGCTTTCTTCATAACTTGGTGATCTACTTTGTACACGAGCTGTCTAATGACTGAAATCTCATATGTGCAATGTGAAAGCATCATCAATTTGCGTAGGTTTCATCGAAAAAACTATAAACCCATATTTACAAGTAAAAGTACTAACTGGCATAGTTAACACGCACCGGAGTAAGTATTGAAACGAAGCGGTAAGTTAAGGACCCAGGCGAACACCCTTACCAGACTCAAAACATGCCACCAGAGAGAGCTGAAAGTTTTAAAAGATGGAACTACAAAGTCTTACACTGCAGAAACTGTGGTCCTGATACAGAACTGTCACCAGAACATCTTTTCTCCTGCCCTGCCATTTTCGCCATCTTACAACAGATTAGTGACTGACCACAAGAAGTTTTTTATTTGCACTTTTGCCATGATATAGCTAAAGCACTGTATAGGACCTTTGGTCCTATTTAGAATCTTTTTGTTTCATTTTCCATGAATATAACACGACAGCCGAATAATCAATTTTCATTACTTGGGAGTTATAACGAGTTAAAAATATGTAGTGAATTACCCACAAACCATATTAAAAATTATAATTTAATTATATAGAATGAAGGTTCTTCTATTGCATTGGATATCGCACGACAAAAAAGACATGAAGGTAATCGTTAAAGTTTAGCTTAAAAATCAAAATATTAAACTTGTTTGCGAATATATATAATGCAATTTGAAATGTAAAACAAAACTATTACGCAAACGTCAATAAAATAGTCTTTAGCTGAAAGATTTTTTAGCGAAAGCTATTTTTACACATGATTTAAGAGGTTAAAACTTGGACAAGGCTGTAAACCCCCTCTATCCCAATTCTCTTCGAGATTTACGTAGGAAACCCAAGGGATGAAACCTTCACAGTTGAATCTGAAAAATATCGACAGAGGAGACATTTTAGATTTATAAACGACAATGTATGGTGCAGTGGTGATAGGGCATTTTAGAAAGGCTTATGAGGATGGGACTTGCCTGCTATACAAACAAGAGTTCTTTGCGTTAGTGTTCGCTTCTTTTCCCTACTTTGCTTTTATTCCATTCCGTCGAAATCCTTTTCTTCCTATTCCAGAATCAACAATCGGTCCGTGGGGAGAAATACAGCGCGAACGAGAAGGGGTGACAAGGGGGAGGGAGAGGGGCGCATCGAATACAAAAATTGAAATTGGATGCCCGGTTTTTGTTTGTACTGGAAGGCGAGTGACTGAACTTTTCAACGACTGTAATGGACAGACAAAAATCGAACTTGAATATAGAAAGAGGAGGGAAGCAGAAAAATAAATGCACAAACCGCCGAGTGTACAAACATGAAATTCCCGTTGGGAAAGAATAGAATGATAAAAGAGAAGAAAAGATGGGGAGAAAATCGCAATTTGTGCGGCAGATCTGACGTATTGATGATGTCAAAAGTGCCCAGAAGGTAGGAAGGAAAAGAACTTCACGCACAATTCTGCATCTTTTACCGAGCAATATAAAAGGAGTTGAAACTGTTTCGGAATAAAACGCCCAGGAAAAACAGAAGGCGAAATAAATAGAAAACAGACCAGTTTTCGAAACACAACGGCCTTTTTTTCTCTCTCCCTTTCCAACAAATGTTCGTAAAGTTGACAATACCCCCCTCCAAGTCGCTATTTTTCTTTTTATTCACTCATTTTTCTCAGTTCTTCTTTCATTTAGAATAGAGTCAAAAACCTTACCTCGGAGATATTTTTTAGTAAGAAAATAGCAATATTTCGCAACCTCGGGCAGGAAGAAGAATAAAATAGGAATAAAGACTCTAAGAGGAATAAGTGATGGTAGCGCAGAAGATTCCTCCAGACCATGGCCATGAAACGATTCTCAAAAACCCCTTGATGCTATCGCTACTTGAATCTCAAATGGTTTGCAGGAAAGTACATTTCTTTTCTTACATCAAGTACCTCCAAAAATTTAAGGTCTTTTGACTTCTGGTAAACGGCGCAGAAGGTAAACATTGTAACGTTTTTGGCCACGTTTCAGGTAGCTTTTTGAACTCAAAGAGAACTTAGGCGACACTGATTTGGCTCGTTTGAATTCGAGCTTTTAAAAATATGAATGCTCTAAATGGAGATTTTAAAAGGTTTATTTTAAACTTTCTCTGCCTTATATTGGGAGGAAAAAAAATGAAATAAATGACATTTTTTCAAAACAAAAACAAAATAATAGAACCTATTAGCTACCATGACACATTACAATGACGCTAATGTCAAATCAATAAATAGTATGATGTAATGCGTTAATCTAGCTGTATTAACAATTTTTTAACTGCTAATAGGCATTTTTCAGTAAAAAAAATAATACGAAATGTAACTGTAGTCCGATGTATACTTATATATGAATAACTCTATGGCATATAGTTAGATAGTGGGTAAAGCTGTTTAATATGGATGACGTTAGGGCACGTCACTTGGTGGCGTCACTTAATTGTACTTATACTGTTTTTAAATATTGTCAATGGTATGATAGTTCACTGTAGAGGGAGAGCTTTTTAATTCACGTCCGGATTTTCGCAATCACGTAGAGCAAACGATACAGATATGTTTGAAATATTAGTTTCACATATAACAAGAATTCTACTCAGACAGCACACGTATGATTCGAGCAAAATTGTAGCACCTGTTAGTGCAAATCTAAACGCTGCTTTGGATTGGTGATTATTGATACCTGTCGCAATAATTTGCGCATAACTTTTTTCATTATTATCCCATGATACTTCATACCGATGCTGACAGTTCAGCCCCATGGAAGTAGCAAAGGTGAAGCTAATGCAGTAATACCAAAGACCATATCTTCGGTAATACTATGTAGGAGTACGTAGCTTAACGTTCATGAATAAAAAATAAGTTGAAAATATAGTCACGTTTTGTATGCGTCACTACATAGAAGCACAGAAAAGTGATTAATCATGAACCATTCACCTCACGATGGCAAAATTTTAACAAGCAAAACGATTGCGAAACCTAGCCCCAATCCTACATTACTTTTCTTCCAATGAAAACAATTGAGCCCTATTGCGTGTGAAAAAACACGTCTCTTCTTCACATCAGGTAAAAAGAATCAGTTGACGTGTTGACTTCGTCTTGGACTTCTTCAGTATTACTCGCATGGCAGAGAATTTAAGGCGATAATTTATAAGTTTTTATGAATACATCCGAAAAAAGAAGTTATAGAAATGGAGTTTAGTTTTATGGTAATTAATTAAAGCTAACGAGAGGATGAGATAACAAAAATATTAATGGAAAGATTTCGATTAATTGTACTTATACTTGAAATATATACTATTCTTAAAATACAACCGAATTAAATCGACCTTCCGGCATTTGTAGAAAAAATGTCTTAGGTAATTTAGATGATGTATATCATCGCTAAAAAGACGAATGGGTGTATCTCACTTTTGAGCATTTTTCAGAAAACCGATTTAAAGATGTCTAGTTTACTGTATCGCTTGGGAACCACCACCAATGTGAGGGACTGTAACGTTTTCGCTATTTATTGTAGAGATAGCCCATTGGTCATATTATGATACCAGCTTTGGACATTTCTGTGGTGGTCATAACTCATTTTTCGATTTTTTTGATGCACCCATTCTTTCTCTTTAGCGACGATATGATAAAAGAAATGAACACTACCATGCGAGTAAAACCACTATAATGCATGAAAATCCGCTTCAAGAACAAGTCATACAGAGAGAAAAACGTCTTGTGGTTTTCACAAGAAATGCACTCGTTGCACTCAGTTTACGTATTGTGTCGTCATTTTTGTACAAAATGCTACCATGCTATAACATTTTCTTAGAACGTCTCAGGAGAAAACAAATCCTGAGGTAAAACGAACAAACAGATTAGTTTTTAATATAGATCCTTCAAACAAGACGCGGATATATAAACGGGCTTTGGAAGGGACACCGGAGAATAAAAGAAAAAATAGCTCCCCCTCGTACAATTTTCCATAACTAAGTGTTCACGAAATTTAAACTTTTTTTAGGCTCACTTTATGTTAATTACGGATTCTATAAAAAAAAAATAATAGGACGAATCCTTATTTTACTTACCAGTGAATGAATCCAGCAAAATATATTCTTTCACTCTGACTTCCAACTCCAATGTTACCCCAATCGGAAACAAAAGTCAAACTAAGTTTATCCCTTTGAAAGAGGACGGGCCCCTCCCTCCCCCCTAAAATTCGCTATTGCGTTAAACATATATCTGGTTTTGTGGATTGATCTTTCAATACAAAACGTGGAAAAAAAAGAGATGAATTAATTACTTGTTGAAAAGTAATATGTGGTATTAAAAATGGGCTGTGAACTACATAATTTTCTTCAAGTGTCATTACATTAAACATTCTTGTTTTAATCGTCTATGTTATTTATTATGTTTCTACAAAATGAATTCTGTTTCTCAGCTTAAATTTGTAATCTATTGAACCTTTTCTTTTTTAAAAAAACATATCCAAAAAAAAAATTTTTTTTTGCTATCACCTGAAGCAAAATAAATAAAACAATCCTTTAAAAAATATTTTAGAAAAAGCGAAATTCCTTTCCTACACGCAAACTCCTTACAGTTAAAAAATATCTGAAAATTCTACAAGTGAATTTAGATAGATACAAAATTCAATTTTGCAATCAATTTTCACTTCAGAATGTACTGTCCCAGGAGAGTGGTCATAAAAATTGACCTACGAAAATATTTCGATTAAATTTCTATTTTTTTAGTAACATTTATCGTCTGCATTTGTAATATTTATCGTCAACTCCAAGAGATTCTGAAATAAAATCATCGATTTGTCGTACCGTTTTAAGCTATTTAAAAAATGGAATAAGGAGGAATCTATAAGATCAAAACGGGAAATATTTTTCATGTAATTTTTATTTACTTACTTCGAAAACGAAAAGTGAAATTTACGAAACATGATATTTCATCGATTTATTCCCCGCTTCCCATATTTGTCCGATTTCGATGTTAAACGGTTGAATATGGAATCATTTTTGAAGGAAGCGACCAAATCTATAATATTGACTTTGAGAAACATCGAATACGACCATTGGAGAAAACGATTCTTTTTTCCTCCATCCATTTCTTTCGGAGACTGTTTTGTTAAGGGGATGGGGCATAATTTAAAAGAAATATGTTACTATGGAAATTGAAGACGACACTAACAGGTTAACGGAAGATTTACATGAAGTACGTTACGATACTTGGAATTTGTATTTGTAAGATGTCAGGTTTTTACATGAGGATCTAAAATATTCCTTCTTGATTTGAATTTCTAAGATTTTCTTAAGATGACACTATTACTTTTGATGGTTTATCATTGCGATGTAGCAAATGTCAGAGGGATATCGATGTTGCAGATTTGCTTGAAAATATTTCGGTCGTTCTTGATGGAAATTGAATTTTGTAAATTTTGTTGGTTTGCAATTGATCGAGTGTGGAATTCGATCTCATCTTTTGAATGAAATATTTCTGTTTTCGAAGCAAAAATGATAAATTGGCAATTTTTATCTTTATGTTTGTACTTGTGACATTCACTTATTAATACTAGTGACGAATGTAACTCCCCAAGAAAGATTTGCCTCCAATAGGTAGGTGAGAAATTTTATAAATTTTATTCGCTACTGGAAGCATTTTATCTTTTAAGATTTAATCGAATGTTTTTGCATCAAAATTTAGTGACAATGTCTTCCTTTTATGGCAGTTGAATTTTATAGATTTTGTTTGTTTGCAACTGATTGAGCATGAAATTCAATCGCATCTTTTGAAAGAAATATTTTGAATGTTTGTTTTCAAAGCAAAAGTGATTAATTGGCAATTCTTGTCTTCATGCTTGCACTTGTGATATTCACTTATTAATGGCAGGGACGAATATAACTCCACAAGAAAAAATTACCGCTTACATGTTGATGAGTAATTTTACAAATTTTATCCTTTACGGAAACATTTTAAATATTAAGGTTTAAATCAAATGTTTTCGTTCCAACATTAAGTGACATTATCTTCCTTTCATGGTAATTGAGTTTTGTAAATTTCGTTTGCTTGCAATTGATGGAGTATGGAATTCAATTTCATTTTTTTTAGAAATTCAAGAATTTGGAATGCTTGTATTAAAAGTAAAGGTGATATTTTAGCAATCCGAATCATTGTATTTGGTGCTTGACATATTCATAAATTAATGTAAGATCCGAATATAAGTAAACGAGAATGATTTGCATTCTACAGGTTGGTGAATAACTTATAGTTTTTGTTCGTCACAGGAAGCATTTAAACACTTGCAATAAAATAAATGTTTTTGTATCAAAATTCAGTGACATATCGTCCTACTTATGGGAAATTATTTCTTATGCCTAAACATTGTTTCTGAAAATACATATAAATAATAATTTTAATTAATCTTTGTATACCAATAATTTAATGAATTTTACAAAACGCACATTTTGTATCTTCTTACTTCTTTCCAAACATTCTGTAAATCCTAGTGTGCGCATGTTGGAGGTCATTTTTTAATATAGCATGGCTATAACACTGCGAAATATAGAACAGGGTTATACATATATTTTAAAAAAAACTATTGGCTACAGTTTCATGTCTTACTGTATGTAATGCATTAATTGAAATTGAAAACTGTTTTTAAAATTAGTTTTAATTTAAAACAATTTCACAGTTACTGATTAAAAAAAAATCATATTGTGTTTTAAAACCCTGAATGCTTTAAAATTTTCAGTGGTTAGGAGAGACTTGTACTTTAGAAAACAATCCGGGAGTGCAAGTACTTCTAGATTCTTTGGAGCATTTTTTAAAAATTTATATACGAAGTTTTTGGGATAAACGAAATGAGATAAAACTATATTCTACAAAAAGAAAAATAAAGGAATAGACTGACTCGAGGGATTTTATGAAAAAAATAGAGAAAGTCTTACAATATTATTAATGAGAAATCAAATTTTTGGAAAAAAGACACAATTAGTTAAAAGTACAATTTATGGATAACCTGATTATAACTTACAAAGGTAGTGGGCGTTTAAGTGACAAAACGAAAATATAAGTATTATGTGAGAGTGAAAATTATTCGATACTAATATAAGCTAGTCAAATCCAACAATTATCCATAATTTCTGCGCTCGTAATTTTTAAAAATCCTTTAACAAATGCGACTCGGAATAGAAAATGTTAACAACAGGTAAAGATAAATGTTAAATAAAATCGTCATCTATTCTAAAAAACGTCAGTCTTAGAAGAAAAGATTCAAATTAATTTTAAGTACCCCAAAGCTCAATTATTCAACATGAAAAGAGCGTTAGTGAATCTGATATTTTATGAGCCGTTTCGTTAAATTATATGTAAATATTAGTTCTTTATTTTTCCTTTACTTAGTCATTAGGTAATATTAAATATTTATGTTAAAAGATAACATCGTGTAACGACGCCTTTCTTTAACACAGCGTTTAAAAATTCTCTCAAGCACTCCCGTAACACCACGCAGTGTATCAGCCAGTTTGGCGGCTACGTGCAACAAAATGCAAACACGCAACGAAGAGTGAGAAATAAAAAAGAACGCCATTCACAGCCAAGTAACATTTCAATTTTCAGCCCAGCCAGATTTGAATGAATGTATTATCTCGCTATATGGCTACAAAATAGCGCTGTGTCTCACAGGATCATGGGAACGATTGCAGCTGACGTTCCAGGCAAACAATTCGAACAAGGGCTCGTCTATGATCTTGGAGATGCTGCAAACGACTTTTTCTCTCTTAAACTTACTGGTGTCGGTGGAATGTATAGAGAGAAGTTCTTCTTTCGATTTTTATTTTTTATGCGGGTCCAACAATAGACGAGTACGATCTGTTTGCCTTGCTAATCCACGTAGATTGAAAATATACGCAAGAATGGGGAAGATTCTCTAAGTGCTTAAGTACTATATAAGGGGAATAATTACACTCCGAAGAGAAAAGAGCCTGAGGTTCCATTAAAATAATTTACTCAGCTTGTTTACTAATATGCAGGGTCGTCAATGAAATATCTTTTAATTGATAAAACTTCTTAAAAGGCTAAGCTCTGAAAATATCCTAAAATTTGGATGGTAATTATTGTCGCAGGAATAATTTTGTTTTTAAAATATGTGGAAGTAAGAAGATTTAAGAGTTACGGAAGGCTATATTTTAAGTTTTCGTGCGATTCAAATTTGATTAACTGGACAATTTTTTGTGGTTATATTTTTCATCTGAGAAATAATGTGAACTGAAGTGAAGGAATTCTAATCTTAGTCGAAAAAAATTGCACTGGCTTGAAATCGAATTTCTTTTCCATTAATTCGATGGCGTGAAGTAATTTTCTAGGAAGAGTAACTACTATTAGGTAATCAAGTAATGGTAGGATTTGTTGAAACGTCGAGGATTACCCATGTTATTTATATATTTTCTATTTGTTCATGTTAGTTAAATTTTTTTTCACGTTTTAGATAATACATATATCTATTGTTATGTTGCTTCTAGCTGATATGAACGTGAAGAATATGAAACGAAGAGAAAAAACTTTGATTTTAGTGTTATGTGCATGGTTTTTGAATTTGTATTTTAATGTCAAAGAGTTGGAATAAACCCCGAAATAGTTGCTTAGTACTTGATATTACATTGTCTGTCACTTATCAATTTTGCTTTTTTACTACACTAAAAATATTTTTTGCATATTATAGCATACAGGCGCACCCCGAAGGGTGAGTTAGTTTTAAAAATACACTGCTTTAAGTCATACTGCCAATCCTGGTTTGCTAATATTTTTACAAGTAATTACTTTAATGACTACAAGGATAAAATTATATTTGCGCTAGTAAAAACATATGACATATTGAAAAAGACGTTCCTTGTGACGCCGAAACACATGTCTGCAGTAATCTGCAAATTCCTTTCTGCCGTTGGTATCTCTTATTTTATTTTTTATGCACAAAGGTATTTACTTAACTTATATGACAGATGTATTCCTCAAAATATTTGCACAATTAGATTTGTTTACGTATCAGAAAAAGCGAAAAAAACTAACTACATATTTTTCATGTGAGGACATATCGCACACCTAATACAGCACCGCCACATGTCAAAAAGTGTCGGTTTTGAGTTATATACATGTCATTGTGCATTTTTAATAGTTCTATTAATATGCAAGACATCCACAAACGAAAAAAATATTTAACCTAATTTTTGAGATGTGTCAGTGTGTTACTATAAGAATTTAAGCTAAAGCACATTACATTGCAATTGATTTTTCTCGAAAAGTAGTTTTTGCAGATGTGGCAGTGTTGTACTAGGTGTGCGATATGTGCATAAATTTTATGTAACTTTTTACAATGTGTATAGATTTTAAACACATAATACTTAATATCATTCTTTGGGAAAGCCATGGAAAACGGAGGAATATGTGAAGAAGAAGTCATTAATAACAATAAGAAAATGAATAAATAAATAAATAAAATTCTTTGTTCTCAAAGAAGTTCATTAATAAAGACTTGATACTATCCCATATTTTAATATTTACGTAAGACGCCGCAGAGGTGAATTCGTAAACAAAATTAACTATTAAAAAAGTGTAATTGCAAGATTTTATGTCAGAACTTTTTAGTGCTTTAAGTAAACTAGCAATAAATTTGTAATAATAAGTAATTAAAATCTAATAAAAAATGAATGATCAATAACAAAATATATTTCTGTTTCTGAAATATTGCATGCAGTAATATTGATGCCATTTCGTTTCGAATTTTATTTTGAACTAAAACACAACTAAAAAATAAATATGGTAACGGCACCAGTAACAGACATGCTTAAGACATCGTTCTCACGTCAACTTCATTTTCTAAGCCTTTTAAGATGTAGAATTTTAAAATACTTTTCTCTCATGCAACTAAAACTCATCTAACGTTTAGCTACTTCTGGATCCTCTGAGTGAGTTAATTCTATTTTAATTTGCTCAAATTCGAAAAAAAAGTTCCGATCCTCAGCAATAGACATCGAAAAACCTGATGGTATCCAGTAACAGATAAGATGAGGAAAGGATGAGTAATGGACAAAATTCCCTTTTCCCTTCAAAATATGCAAAAGTTCTTTATTTTTAGAACTAAAGCTTTATTTATTTAAATAAAAATAAATTAAATTTAAATAACACCAGCTGACCTGGTGGTGTCTGTTCATAACCTTGCACCACTGCCTTGTAAATACCAAAAGGCTCATAAAATTCCCTCTGATAAATACTAGATGGTTCATGGACCACAGCCGCATCAATTTTACCTGCCTAAAATTCTTATTATTAAAATCCAAACTTTCAACTGTCTGTTATTGGACTCTTGTCGGTTACTGGTGCCGATACCTTAAATAAATAAAATTAAAAAATAAATAAATAATTAAAAAATTATATTTTTTTGAACTTTTGTAAATTAGTCAATTTAACAGCTTAGTGCTTTAATTTAATTTCAAAAATAAAGGCCATAAAACCACAATAGACGAAAGGGGTTGAAGTACACTTGCTTTAGTTTGAATAATAAACAGTAAAATTGAAGATTTTTCCGTTTTATATCACCTATAAAACATAACTTACCACAATGACATAAAGCAATTCTTTTCAAACTTAGACGAAATAGGAACTTACCTAAAAGAATAAAGAAAAAACAAATATAGAAACAATTACAAACGAAACTACATTTTATGTACAATAAAGCAGCAATTTATCACTTATGACACTCTATAAAGAATATAGGATATGACATAACATGCAGGTGCAAAGAAAAAAAAAAGAAGAATATCTTAACCAAAAAACGATCACTAGACTTCCAAAAGGCAAGGGTATGAGTGGTATTTAACAACTTGGGACAAATTTGTGTATCTAAAGTACTGATCAATCATGTGCGTAGAAATTGAAGTATTTTACATTTTAGAAACGATATTACACAATAGTTTGATACTTAACTGGAAAATAATTTTTAACACTTTCTTAAAAAAAGAAAAAGAAAAAAAAGGATCAATTTTGTCAGCAAAAGTATTTAACTATCAAAAAAAAAAAAAAAAAAAAAAAAAAAAAAAAAAAAAAAAAAAAAAAAAAAACATTTAATTCAAACATAACGATTCCATGATGATTTAAATAACTAATAATTTTTTGGGTTTTGAACAAAGTTAGAAAGATAGTGGTAGTTTTTTTCAGTAGGTGTAAAGGTTTTGACTATATTTCTGTCAAAAAGAAAAACATAGATAGCATTTATAGTTTTTAATATTTTACATTATTTATGTTTTCTAAGAAAATATAACTAGTAAACTCCATTTTAATTTGTAAAAAATCAAATTTTCCATACTTGTCAGAAAACAGCAGAAAAAAGCTTTTTTTTTTTTTTTTTTTTAAATCCGCCGCCTCAAATTTTCCGTAAATTTTACATTTTGATTAAAAAACATTATTAAGGTAAGCTTTAAGTCAACACGTTTTATATATAGGAGATGAATGGCGAAATCCATGCATATTTTTGGACAAATTCAGTTAATGTTTATCGTCCTATTTATACGATTTTTGTTAAACATGTATTTTATGCATGCATTTTAAGAGTTTGAAGTGACATAACTGAAATTTCTGGGTAGGAAATACATAAAAAACACATTTTTTACACATCACCAACCCAGTTTGTTTTATTTTTTAAAACTCTTTACACAACTATTACGTAAGAAATTATGAAGAAAGAAATGAACATTTCCGGTTGAGCTGTCTGCGAAATACAGAAGAAAAAGTATCTTAAGAAGTTTGGCAATATTCTTGGAGGAAGAGGAGGATAACAATCGGGACGTGTATCGTCTGAAATCCCGGGGATAAACATACCCCCTCTTCTCAAACCTATCGTCTGTAGCTCTCACTTCACTTCAAAGACCTTCGTCTATTTCTTCGAAAAGAGCAGAATCACGGTTCAAGGAGTTTATGTAAGATTTTTAACCCCTTGCCAGGAAATTTCAATATGTCCCGGCGGTCCTGCAAAAGGCTTTGCGAAGGAGGGAGGAGGCTTTTATGAGAACAGAGAACAATTGACGAGGCGGATGAAGATGAAAGGGGGCGGCTGTGCCTAAATGCGAGCTCTAACAGGTCTCAGGTGAAGAGTGGAATATGCTTTGGATGCGGATAGGTGCGACTCAAAAACAGTATCGTGATATTTTACTGTAATACAAATTTTAGTTAAAATATAAAGTGACTAGCAAAAGTAACCGGCTTTGCCTGGGTCAGTAATACTAGGGATGCGTTTTCTGTTTTAACTGAAAGAACTCAAAACACACCGCTTTGACTTGAATAAAAATTAAGCTTCTTCCTTAGCCCTAAAAGTAAAACAACAATAAGTATAAAGAACGAAATAGTATTTAATTGGAAACGAAAGCACGACATTTAAGCATGTAAAAATTTGAAAAATTTCCTTACTAACAAAACAACGAACTAACAAAAACAAAGATCACTAAAAAAAACCATGCGCTTTATTTATTTAATTAAATAGTACGCACACACACATACACACACACACACATACACAAACACACAAAAAAAGCTGTCTACTATGTATCCCTAAGTGTGCAAAAAGTTTCCAAATATTTAAATGACTTCAAATTCATATTTGTTCCGGAGAGGCTTTGATTCAAAATTTTCATTATAATAACTATTAATATTGCTGTTGTAAGACAACGAATTTTTGTAACAATGGGTTTTATATTTAATCATTTAATGCTGCAATTGCATGAAATTTACTGTTTTCTATCATAACTTTTTTAAACTGAGATTTTTAGAAATAAATTATAGCCTATATTGCTTCCTGATAATGTAGCTATCTGTGTGGAAAAAATGGTTAAAATCGGTTCAGTAGTTTTGGAGTTTACCCCGGACATACTTACAGACATACAGAAGTAGCCATTTATATATATATATATATATATATATATATATATATATATATATATATATATATATATATATATATATATATATATATATATATATATATATATATATATATATAAGGTACCAAAAAAATATCAAATTGATTCGATTTCACTTGATCGCGATGCGTTGAAAGACCCTTCAGGCGACTTAAAACACACTTGTTTACCTGCATAACACAATTTTATCCTCAAAACTAGTAAAAGAAGTACACAATATTTTAAGATAGCTATGTTGCTAGAGATTAAAATTAATGCTAAAATACGTGGTTCGGATACAGGTTACTATTTTGGGAGGGTTCATATTGTAGAATGACCCCCTCCCCCTTTGGGCAATCCCCCTCAGATTTTGTGTGCAAAAAAATTTCTGAAACTGCTATGTGTCAAAAAAAAAAAAAAAAAAAAAAAAAAAAAAAAAAAAAAAAGCACCAAATCCCCCAAGAATGTAGACCTTAGTAGCGCTTAAACGTTACTAATTATTTTCATTAGCTATGAAAATAAGCAATATTTAAATATTTACTTTCAAAAATAATCAATTAATTGAAAATATTATTGAAATCTCTTACATTTTATTCATATACTGTTTCAACACAATGAGGACGGTTAATATAGTCGATTGAGGGGAGGAGGGGTCAAGACAACCATGACCACCCTCTTGTATCAGCACCTAATAGTAAGTCAATTAGCTGGTATAAGTCGTGCAAGAAAATGAACGAACAAGTTACCAGACTCTATTTTGTTCCACAACACACACACACACACACACACACACACACATATATATATATATATATATATATATATATATATATATATAAGTAAAATCCAAATTTTTAAAGGACTGGAATGAGAAATGAGCGAGCCATGAACAATTTTATATGATATTTATATATAATCATTACAGATGAATTAAATTCAATATAAGCATAAAAAGAAATGATATACTCATATGATTGTGAATGCTTTCTTTAAAAATTAAATTAAATTAAAGTTCTTTAAATAAATTCAAGTGGTATCTGAAAAATATTTAATACACAATTTGCAATTGAAAACTGTTATTTAGAACTGATACTTCCATGTTATCGATTGATAAATCGCCTGCGAAAGAAACACAGTTAAATATTAAAATATCAATCAACCGATGTTTATGAACGACAGTCGATAAATCACTTCATGCTTCTTGAAAGAGCAACAGCCGATAATAAAAGAAGATAAGGCAATTTTTTTTTCAAAAGGAGTGTTGAGATTCAATTACTAAAATTTCATTCAGCACTTAACCTTTAAAGTATATTTTAGACTTGTTTACACAAGAAAAAACAGATACGTGAAAGGATGAAATATTGGTGTACCTCACTTGAATGACTAAGCAGCCTTTATGAGATTTACTTATTTAATTTATTGATATTTCTTCAGTTGGTATTGATGATTCTGCTTTCATCTTCAGCGCGAGGCTTTTTGCGCAGAAGACGAAGATTATAGCAAACACTTCTTTTGTAAGAGCACTAAAACTAGCAATAACGCAAACACACTTACGTACTCACACACAAACACATGCATGTGTGTTTGTGTGTACAAATAAAAAGCTAGAAAAAAAATTTCCTTAAAAAAAAGATAATCAGGGTCAAAAAAAGAAAAAAAAAAAAAAAGACGACATAAAGCGAGCTTGTGAAAGAAAAATGATAATACAGATTAAACATACGAGTATTAATCTGAGATTTTTTTAAAACATAAATATTATTTTATCCTTTTGTTATATTCCGTATTAATATCGGAACTTTCTCAAAATTTTTTTATTACATTTTTGGATAAAGAGTCCATATAGAGTACTCATCAAAATAATTACGAAAATATTTCCACTTGTAAAATGTAAACGATATTAGACACTGAATTTCTTTTTACAGATACTGTCTCAAATCAGGATAGTATTTTTAATACGCGGTTTACAAATAATTTATGGCAATAGTTTAGGATGGAACTAAAAATTGGAAGCATAACACATCCTGACAACAGAAGTAATGCAACTCAATAGAAGAGGTGAGGGAGGGGGGAAGCATTCGAGAAAATCAAGGTTTTATACTAATTCAATAACATACTAATTTAATGTATATACTACAATACGTGCAAAACATTTTTGATGTTGTGTTAACTGATTGGTTTTTGTGGTCCAAATAATTAATATTGTATACGTAAAGTTAAAAAATTTTCCTTTTAAATTATAAAATTTTAACGATGTTTCAATATTGGTTATATTGTTTATACCACGCCATAGCGAGAGTATTAAGTTCGTGCAAGTTTCATGACAAGAAAGAGCATTAAATTTAGATTTTAAATAAAAAATTAGACCGTTTTTCAATTTTTTGGGATGCCTCAGTTTTGTTGACGGTGTGCTATGTGCTTAATACATTTTCACTGAGAAAGCTAGGAGCGACAGGATACATAATTTCGTATAGAAAACAATGCACAGTATCTTAAGTCCAAATATATTAACACTAGTCGACCCGTGCGGAACTCCGCACTGTGCTTCGAATTGTTTCACCAGGCATTTTGCTCTTAAAAAATTTTAAACAAAGAACATTATGAAGAAGAACGGAAAAAAGTAAGCGCACAAGAGAAGGCATGTAATTTGAAGACATCAGTAACAAAACCTCGTTAAATACAACGTTGTGATAATTTGATCATAGCTCCCCTTTTAATCGTACATATTTTCAATGCAAACATAAATGTCATTAAAAGTGTGGCTGAGTGGTGACTCGTGAAAAAGCAATAATTGTGCATGTGAAAAAACAGGTTGTGTCAAATACAGTCCTGCACATGTCAGCATCTGACGGGAAAAAAAGAAACATTAAAGAGATATTTATTGGCACGTATTCGAATTGGCGCCATTCTAACTAACAGCCCGACACCCCAACAAACCTAGCAATTGCGCCTTCCTTTTCGAAAGCTATTCATTGAAGGAATGCGTAGTAAAAAACAGCAAAAAAGCTTTTTGCCAAAAAAAAAAATAATAATAATAATAATAATAAGATCATGCATCTGTGTTTTGTCATTAACCAGCATGATACGATTTAAAATTATTCGCAAAGCATGGAATTTGATTAAAGAATGACGAAGATCTCACGTAGCGATTGAAACAAACATTCTAGAGAAGTAAGAAATTAGATTGAAAATAAGTGTTTTTATCTTTGAATAGTGAACTATTTCACATAGAAGGTTGCTTTAACCGTTACGGCTTAAATGCCCTCACATGTTCCTCTTTTAATCGAGCACTTAAAATTCAAAACCAAAACCAGTTGAACTGAGTCCGTTCTTAAGTGTAATTTTTCGAACGTAGACAAAATGTATTTTTTTTTTCAGCAGAAAGCAGAAGAGTAGAAAATAATTTCTTGCTAATGAAGTTGATAATACTTTTAATGCTTTATATCGTATTCGCGCGAATAAAAAATTAAAGGTTTACTGAGTGAAACTCGTAGTTTTTATCAGGCGTAGTATTTTTTCATTTGTACAAAAGGTCGAACACTGCTATTAAAAACATCTACATTTTAGCATACAATAAAAATGTTTTTCTGCACATAAAGGATTTCTTTAGGTAAATCTAATACTTTTTTATGCCTACATTATGTTGAGTGGTCTGGATGTAGTCAAAGAACACAGTTCGATTAACAATCAACTTATCCGAATGATAACTGTAGCCTGCATAAAGGAGTCGAAACACCAAGTAGCATTCCCACTGCATTTATTTTATTAGGTGTGTATGTTATGAGCACATGTAATGCGTAATAGTAATATAAATTTGATATTATATCGGACAGCCCAAGCTTGCCCGAAGTTCAGATAGTTTATAGCCGAACGCTCTACCGAAAAAAACTTTTCAATTAAACTGAACAACTAAGTCCAGTGCTGTTAAGCTTTATTAAAATATGAACACACACACAGGCTATTTTTTATTTTTATTTTTTTTGCCGAAAGTGACATAAAAAATGGAAAACTGCATTAGAACTTTGCTTTAAAAAATGCATAAGAACTACAGGCAGCATCAAGGTTTTGAAACAGCAAGAGGCGATTTCGAAAACTTGAATTTTCGACCGTAAGTCTTTTTTTCGTCATTGGCCAGCCTGATAAGTTTTAAAATGAGAGGGGATTAATATATAAGATAAGATATTGATGAAAAATGTTTTTATTTTTGAAAATTTTTCCAATTTGTTATCGCAGACTGCTTAAACCGTTATAACTTAGATGGCAGCACGTGTTCATCATTTAACAGCACGGTTAAAATACAAAATAAATTGAACTATGCTCTTTTTTAAGCGCAGCTTTTCGAATGTAGTAAAAATGTGATAAGCTATTTGTTTTTTAGTAAAAAGAAGAAAAAATATATATTTTACCCTTCAAATTGAGGTAGTGTTTTATTTATTTGTACAAAGAGTCAAAAACTCATTAGAAGAATATATATTTCAATATACGATTTATTATTTTTTTTTCTGAACAAAAAACAATTCTATTGTAGTCTGAAATCTTAAACCTGTTACTTATATTTTCGCTTACATTATGCTTTAATTTTCTTTCCAGAGCCAAAGCTTCAAAAAAAAAAAAAAAAAAAAAAACGTGCAATTTCGAAGTAATTTAGCACAAATTTACTGAATGTTTTCATATCAGCAAGGAGCATTTCCTTCTCATTAATTCTATTCCCTCATAGTAGTTATTAATTTAATTCAGCGTTCATGTAATGCGCGATATTTCTCTAATTTTTTTGATGCAGATTGTCCGGACGTGGGCCCGAACACGTAATCTCCTGGTTACGAAGAGAACGCTCTGCCGATCAAGCTACTCAGCTCTGTCGGTCATGGCGCAAATTAAAGTTATAAGTTTGACCGAAAACCTTATTCTGGTTCTTTAAAACAGGTTTTTCGGCTAAAAGAAACAATTTTTAGACCTTGGGTCTATTTTTCGTCAGTAGCCAGCACCATAAGCTATAAAATTAGCCGTAAATCAAAGGAATCGATCAAGAATTGAGGGAAATTTGGCGTAGAAACCAAAAACAGGCTACAGAAATAATATATAAGGATTTCAATGCTGAAAAGAAGTATCCTCGATCAAATTTACATATTTTCTGAAAGTTGCAAAATGCTCTTTTAGCTTTTTGGTCACTTTTGTGAACATATTCTATCATCGATCTTTAAAAGCATTACAGTGTTTTGACATAAAATCAAAATTTCTTACTTCATTATGCTTTCACTTCCTTTAAGGTTAAAATGCTCTTTTATTGACTTTTTGAGCATTCTTTACTAACAGTATATATGATGTACATGTTTTGATACATCGATCAATTAGATACATTACATTACTTGATTCATCGTTAGTTTTATACATTTTATATAATTTCATTTATAGATTCATTTGATGTAGTACATCATTTATTACAACGACGGATACCTAATATCATTTAGATTACAGGAAAAAGTCTTTACAGATTTCTATCTTTAATTTTTATTGACCATCAAGAGTTGTCTCATGAAAGCAACCACTGATTTTTAAAATTAAATATTGATTATTAAAAAGTTTGGTAATTAGTTTAGGAAAGATGCCGCACTCTAACTGCGTTGTTTCAAAATTGTCCATATGTTTATTAGTTCATTTAGAAGCTAATTATTATTCATATTTTTAATTATGTAATTAAGTACAGTCAGACGCTTCATTCCTTAAATAAACATTTGTTTGAAGAAATAGCTTGAAAATTATCATTTAAAATACACTTGACATTATTGATAGAATTAAAATTAGTTATTTACTTAACAACATATTTGCTCAGAATGGAGACACTTTATTTTTCTTTTTATATCTTTCTGTAACCTTTAAGAACAATATGTCTTTTTGATTTCCTCCATGTATTGGCGTCTTTCTTTTCTTTGTGATTGGCTGATAGCAGGTCAAGTGATATATCGCGGCGTGGCCAAAAATATTCCTGAAACTTATTTATTTGTTTATTTATTTTCCAGGTGATAAATCTTTTCACCTCGTAAGATTGTTTTAAGTTTCGTTTAATTTACTTATCCAATCATTTTCAGCATAAAATAAAACTTTTTGCTTCGTATTCGTTTTTTAAAGTTAATACTTCTTATTTGCTTTTTTTAGAGAATAAATCATTTCGCATCTTATTGTGTGTGTGTATATATATATATATGTAAACGCTATTTACGTGCTTCTTGTTGGAGTATACATATTATAAAATATAAATAAATTCATTTATGCATATTTCAAAGTTGTTCTTATTCTTAATTCATTTTGTTTTATTTTGAAAGCGATCGGATTTGTTTTTAAAGTGATTATACTTTAAAAACAAACCTGATTAAAAATTACTTTAGCATAGAACAGTAAAATCAATGGGTCTTTACTTGATATAAATACAGCTTTTTAAACATTTGGATGTGTAGCAAAAAATGCGTGCTAAAAACCATTTTGCTCTTAAAGATTTCAAATGTAATAATCTTTTCTTTTTAACCTCATAATCAAGCATAAATGTTCGAAGGATAAAAAAAAAATATCTTTTCAAATAGGTAAAAGCCAAATTTATCTTCCAAAGTAGATCATGAATGAGAAAATAAATGTAAAGCTTACTTGAGCAAACAACCGTAAAAGTCATACATAAGAGGCTGTATAAAACCCATGGCCGCTCAACAACCATTACCATTCGTGGACCAGTGGTCAGAGCTAAGAGATTTAACAATCAATGGGTTTTATATGTGCAGTTAAATACGCTCAGTTGAGAAAAATTGGATCACGGAGAGTGGGAGAAAAAGCAGAAAAGATTTAGGCTTAAGTCATAAATAGATGTGGAATATTTTTGCGCACCACCCAAAAAGATATGAATTGGATTTATAGAGGGAGCATAAGAATGTTATGGCATTTCTATGAAGGTGTATTTATGTGTTAGTCTTCCTGCTTTAGAAATCTAAGCTCAGTCTCTTAATAAGTTGACAAGTTAATACGATGAGTAGAACGGGGGGGGGGGGGGGGGGGGGGGGGGGGGGGGGGGGGGGGGGGGGGGGGGATGATTTTTTTTTTTTTAATTGAAAGAAAAAACGAGCACTGCGGAACAGTTAAGTCTTAATGAGAAAAGTTTGGGCAGTGGGCGAAACAGCTTACAAACAAGTTTTTCATAAAGAGAAAAAAAAAGTTTAAAATTACTGAGTTTTGTATTTATAATGTTATTATTCATGCATTAGCAGTAGATTATTTTTTATCCAGAAGCAAGGCATTAGCGAGGGCCTATTATGAAGTCAACAACACAAATTTAAGAAAAAAAAATATTGTCAAACGCACGAATTTTCAAAAAATTAAATGCAGTTCATTAGCAAGTGTAAAATAACCTTTATAAGTACTGAATTTTTGATTCTTTTTATTGCTAAGGACACCAAATCGTGCCAACTTGGCTGCGGTAATGCGGAAATTGAAACGTTGCCAAGTCAGTATTCGTAAATGTTAATGTTGTATACGGGGTATTCCATTAACACCAGATTAACTCTACACCAATCAAAGAAGATTCAAAATCCTAAGAGAAATTCATCACTACGAGACATGGTTTTCGAGAAACAGGGGAGAGAAAAGTATGTGGTCATATCAGGTATGCGAAGAAAACAAAAAGTCTTTAAGAGAAGCTAAAACATAGGTGTATGTGTCAACAGAGGGGTTAGGCTGTGACGTCTTATGTGCAATGATTCGAGACTGGCGTGAGTCGAAGGAGTTTCAAGATGCAGAAAATCGACAGCTTATAATGTTATAGTTCTTGCATTATGCGGTCGATTCGTATTATTATGCAGCATATAAAAGATCCATTTAGTACTCATATGGCTTTGAATACTCTAGGATAAACGAAATTCCTATTGCAGTTTTGCATTGAAGAGAGGCCAGGTAACTTTGGTGGGGAAATTGCGCGTTAAAATTTTCGTGGAAATGGCATCCACCGATAAAGATGCTACATAAATGACTTGACAGTATCTCGAAGGTTGCCCCAGGTTTAAAAAAGGTAAAGAATCTACCGCACCCCCATTAGAGGGAAAAATCTTTCTGATCTGCACAAGTTTACGTAGAAAAGTGTTTCAAATACCAATTTCTCACATAAAGGCATGAATGCATAATCTGGAATGGCAAATTGCACTAGCTTTGTTCTTACACCGGATTTTCTCAAAACCACGGCTAAAGTAATTTGTAAAAAAAAAAAAAAAAAAAAAAACTCTAAGCATTGAGTAGAGCTTTGCAGAGTTTATATGGTGTTGATAGCACACGCTGTACATAATAATAAGTATACTATTAGCAGTTAAAGTAGAAGTTAATAATACATCAAAAGTTACTACAATAACCTTACCTTATAAGAAGAAAAATTAACTATTGCTGGTTAATGCATTGGAGCGGAATGCAATTTCCAAGTCTGAATAAATCAATCTTAACAATTTGTGAAATTAACTGAAGCATATTTGACTGTTAAAAGAAGCTCAACAAAAAATATTTCTTTAGTTAAAAAGCTTCAACTTTTAAAAAAATTAATTTTTTGAAATATAATTATATTTCTACTAACTTATTTTATCTGAACCAGACAGTGCACAGACTTAAAAAGAAAACAATTCAAAAGCAATAAAGATTTAGTCTCATAAGAAAACTGCTTTTGAAACGTTTAATCGTTGGAAAAATTTTCTCTTAAACTTAATCCCGGTTTCAAAGAAAGAGCGCACATGGGTAAGCAATCTAAGCATTTTTAAACAAAACGAGTCATTTTCTCTACACATAATCGAAATTTCTTGGAACTTATTCCATCCCTTCCATGTTTTATTCCATTAATAACTTCCATCAGAAAGAAATCTAAGCGAAAAGAAGAGTAAAAAATATTAATGGAATTTTCATGCTTTTTTTACATACCTCTCTACGCGTCTTTTTCTTTTCTTTTTTTTAAATAAATTCGGTCAAAATCTTATCAATGAGCGAATGTGGTGAAAAAAAGCAAAGCACTGCTTCAAAGTCCGAATCAGAATCATCGGTGATTAATTATTCGGAACTGAGGGAATTAATCGAAACGTCGAAAATTTTCTCGCCAAATGCAGAACCCAAAGTTGAACTTTCTTCAAGCTTTATTATAGGACTTGACGGTACAGCATTTTTTTCTCTCTCTCTATGCAATATGTTTTTTAATAAGGCTAGCGAAACACGTATGCAAAACATTTCCTAATTAGATTTCCTCATTGAAGGAAGTAAAAAACTAAAAATAAAAAGTTTTTTATCGATAGCATAAAATATGAAGAATTAATAAAAAAAACTTTACTTCAGTTTTACAATGTTTTTATGTAAAGCTATTTTAAACGTGCAGCTTAATCAATAGACGCGTAAGGAGCAAAATATTTTTTTTGATTCATTTCTTAATTAATATGCATTAATAGGTAGCTCAACTCGGTTAGAAATATAATTTTTAATCTTGTAACGAAACATTTAATTTTTTTCTATTAACACGCTATAAACATTTTATACAGCACTTTATTAAAGTTGATAGGGCCTGTGGTATGTATAAAGAAGAATAGGGTATTAAAATTATGTTAAGGGGGAAAACTTTCCACGAAGAGAAAATATGATTTGTAAACGAAATAATAATTATAGATGATTCTGGTTTTAATTTAAAAAAAAAACTTGCATTTATGTAATACCTCCTGGTTGGAAACCTTGCAAATTTCCTGAATATTTTAAGCGGTCTTACCAACCTTTTACTGTTTTCTTAAATTTGTTAAATAATTTCCTAAACATAATTAAAAATTGTAATTGCGTTATGGCACATTAGTATGGTTAGGTTTGTGCGGTAAAAATGACATTTAAAGCAGTTTCTTTTTAATAAAAAAATAACAGAATATGGCATATATAAATCATAAGATGCTGCTAGAGCGACCTACTACCCAACTGTAAATTTACTTTCAGTCCAAATAGGTTCCTCACCCCTCTTACAGTAACTTGGTTTTGACCAGCAGCACTATGCTAAAAATTTGAAGTTTGTAATTGTTTGGGTTGGAGCATGTTTTTTTTTTAATTGATTGCATTGGATATCAGGTGAGTGTTTTAAATGCATTTAATGATAAATTATTTGCCAAAGAACTTTCATATTTTCAATGTTAGTTGGGAAGTGACGTTATTTTCACATGGTCAGTACGCTGTTTCATAGATACTTCCTATAGTAACATTTTCAATGACACTTCTTTTGAAACTTGAACCTGCTATGAGTACAAAATAGCAACATTATTCAGACTTCAATTAGTCATCATATTTTTTTTAACAGTGTCCTATTTTTATGTCGGCAAAGTCACCGCATAACGTTACCCAAGCTGTTTTTCAGAGACGTGATATTTAACTCATTTCTAAAATTGTTTTCTACAGATTAATTCTTCAGTCTTCCAAATTAAAAAAAAAAAAAAAAAAGAGATTCAGTTGCCAAGGTTCTGCTTTAAATATTACGCCTTCTCTAAAATTACAAATATTGGACAATGGAAATTGAACACATACGAATATGACCTCAGTTTTGAAATTGTTTCTGGTTCTGCCCGGCCAATCGTGTTGTTACTCCTCTTTAGAAATTAGCTCATTTTTGCATAAACAAGTTTACACTGAATACACTTCGAGCAGGAAAAGTTACTTTTGCACAAAAAAATGTTTGCAATCGCTTAGTTCTTTCAAGGGATTTTCTTTCTCTTTTTTTTCATTTTCATACCGTTTAAGTTTAATATTGAGGGAATGGCTTCCAATCCATTAAAACTGCTGTTTACTTCCGTTTAAAATTATTATTTTGTCGGTGCATTGGTATTGCTTTGTATCTGAGCAATTGAAAGATTTAAATGTAAATTATAATCGAACTCACAAAATGTTAGGCAACATAAGGTAACAATTTTCAAACCACAACAAACAAGAAAAGAAGAGTTATCTGACTAATCATAAAAATAAATAAATTGAAAAGAAAAAAATGTTTAAAAAAATCAAAAAACAATGCCACTACTTATTACTGATTTCTTAATCTTCCGATATCTATTCTGCTTCTAATCACAAAATTTCAGTTCATTATTACATCTCATTTAATTGAAGACAACGACATAAAAAGAGCCATAACAGTATGATTACAAATTAAATTGCTCAAAGAACCTGAACAATTGCAATTTTAATATTTAAAAAATAAAGTGAAAAAGTGAAGACCTCCGCGTATGCTCAGCTTTCCAATTCGCTGTCTTGCAAAGACGCCATCAGCGTTACAAGGTTTGGAGATAGTTACGGGCACCGAAGTAATTGTGTTCTTGCAGAACATAGAAGGGACATTTGATGCCCAGATGATTAGAATTTATGATACGCGGATAAGTGGCTTAAGACGGCGGATAATAAAAACGCGAAATCCGCTTTCACTGAAGTCCGCATTCAGCGCATGCAAATGGGTTTTTTATGAAACCTCGCACGCAAATGCGTTTTCAGGAAGGGAAATAAATAGGGGAAAAATATGAGATAGGGATATTCAAGGCAAAAAGAGCCATAAAATTGTCCCTTTTCCCTGTGAAATGATGTTCTGTTCCGCGTTTAATGGGCGCCCATGTAATTTGAGATAGCATAGGATTTAAATCTCGGAAATCTTATTTTCGTCATAGTGATTTTTTTTCTTAAAAGATTTAAATAACAATAAGAAAATTGTAAGGTGTGAAGAGATTTTTTCAATGACAATATAATTAAAAGTTTAAACATACATTGCAAGAAATTCAGGAAAATATGGGATAGTTTTGTAATTGACCAGTATTTAATTAATCTATACGTAACGTACAAATTTCGCCATTTACAACGCTTCTTCAATCGATGGATCAGAAAGTCATGCTCAAATCACTTCCGAGAAAGCCCCAAGACATAAATAAGGCAGTTAAACCCCTTAACAGTGAAGACCAATACAACGAAATAAATTTTAGGTCACAATTTAATTTCTATTACATTGCTTGAACTATTTTGCAACGAAATTTTGTTGCAACAAACAAAGTTTGCGGTCTCTTGAAGTTCGTTATAACGGAATTTTATTGTATTTGTTCAAGATATCGTTAAGGAAATTATCAATAAAAAGAAACTACAAAGAGAAAATTTTTAAGTGTAATGCGGTAATTTTTTTATCTCGAATTAGTACATATTATCTTTTTTTTCTGGTTCGAACTTTTAAAAGTTAAAATATCTCGTGCTTCACAAGCAACATCGAAATTAAAATATTTAATTTTCTGCACGCATACACTTTTTCAGTCATCACAATTTTGCCGCGACAGTAGATGCTATAATTGATGTTTGCATAGTCATTGTCGTTTTGCATCAGTGTTGTGACAAGCAGCCAGTTTCAATAACCACAATTCAAAGTTTCCAGCTTATGACATTTCAAGCTGCATCATATTGTGACTAGCATTGAAAATATTTTGTAACGATGAAGATTAATGGTACATATCGCTTCGTAAAATCTGAAAAGCATATGCTGAAATAAAAGCGATATTTATTCTGTGTAAAAAATCTTTCATCCAATCATAACTTCAAAAACTTTGTGAATTTTAAGGTACAGTTGAACCTCCATACATCGAACTTCCACATATCGAATTTTTCTATATATCGAAATCTCAGCAAATTTCTATGTTCATTACATAGAAAAATTGTTTCTATACATAGAAAAAATCTCTATATATCGAAATTTTTTTCGAGACATTCGTAGATTTTTTTTCCATTTCAGACTGTTTGTCTCATGAAAAATGAAGATTAAGGGAGAATATTATGTTCACTAAAGGCTGCTACGAAACTCAGAAGGAATCTGGGGTTGAAAGGTGTGTATATAGGTCGTTGTTCCGTTCTGGAGTTCTTAAATTCCCTCAAGTTTTCTTCAAATCTTAGTTTTAACCAGTAACACTGTAAAACCAGTTTCAAGTCATCCTTTTTGTCTGTTGATTATCATTTCTAGTCTTTTTAGCTTCAGTAAAAATCATTCAAGTTAAGTAGATTTATTTTTTACTTGTCTCTCGATTACATTGTCAAAACGAAACTCCCCCAATGTTGCGGATCAAGTTAATTGCCGAAGAATGACGGTGTATGACGACGCAAAAATGTGATTTCTGTTATTTTTTTAATGATCAACTTTCATTTAATGCGATGCTCGTATAAATTAGAAATTGGGTTTCATATACGAAAATTAGCTTTAATTTTAGTATTTTAAGGGATTTGTATGATGTAATAAGATCGTTTCTATATATCGAATTTTTTCCCTTCAATTTGCTACTTCGATATATGGAGGTCCGACTGTATTTAAATCAACTGCTTTAGTTTGATGATGAAGTATTTGTTGTTTATTTCAAATGGAAACTGCATAAATATCTTTGTGCTTAAAAAGTAAAATAAGAATTATAATCGTCAAATTGCACAAATTAAAGATTACTACAGAAACATGTTTTGACGTTACAATGATCACCTTTTTTAAAGCAAAATAAATGAGCTTACGGATGAAAAGACATTCATCGGGTGTCTTTTTCATTCTTTCGGATGTCATTTCCTCCATAAGCTCATTTCTTTAAATGTAAATCTTTCGTTTCTTTAAAATAAATGAGCTTATGGATAAAGACATCCGTCGGATATCTTTTCCATTTTTTTTGGATGTATTTTCCTCCATAAGCTCATTTCTTTTGCATTGAAAAAGGCGTTCCTTCTAACGCCGTAACTCGTGTATGCAGTAATCTGTAGCATTTATAGTTCTATTTGAAGGTGTCATTTCTTATTTTACTTATAATTTCCTTTTCGATAAAAACCGTTTTCAGCTACTATGTTCATTTGGGTGACGTTAAACTAGAAATAAAAATTTTGACTGATAGCTAAACTTTTTTTTTCTGTCTTAAAAATCTAAATGGTTTGCCCCATACCAATCTTTTTTATTGATAAAACTTTTTGAAGCAAGTTTTTAATAAATTTTGACGTGAACTTAGTCTTTTTTAAACATTTGAAAAATATTGTATGTTCCGTACACCAGTTATGATTTACTCTGATTACGTACATGTTTTCATCACGCGATGTTTTGTTCTTATTTTGTGTATATGCATTTGATTACGTAAGGAGATTTAGCAGTCTGTTCACTAAAATAGCATCTTTATTTTGGGTAGATTATGTCGTGAACTAATGTTGAACCAAGAGAAAATATTTAATATTCCTAATAGCATTAAACTTCTGTTGTTGTTCAATTTTATCTAAATCTAGTTCTAGTTTCTTAGCAGCTCCTTTCTCAGAATGTTCTGTTTCGTTTATTAAAAATATTTCCCGCTAGAGCTTTTAAGTCTTCTTCTCTCTCTCTTTCTTTTCTGTATTTTATTTATTTATTTATTTATTTTTTTTTTGATTTTCTTTATTTGTGTAGAAACTGTAGGGGTATCTTTCATTTATTAGTAGGCCTTTTTCAAGATATTTCACTTTTGGATTCGACATAACCCATATATTTACATATTTTGTTAATCGAAAAAAATACATTTTTTACTCATCCATTCAAGTCGAAAAACATTTTTTTTTTAAAATTTGAAGTGGATGACAGCTGTCAATACATTTTTATTTCAAATATTAATTCATTACTTGAATCAAATAAATTAATTTCAATTTTATATATTTCTATATTACTTGAGTGATTCTGTCATATGTTTTTTCATATCTATATTAATTTTAATCATTTAATCATACTAAAATGAAATTTTTCTTTTTTGACCTAAGTAAAAATAAACTTTATTTTTTTTTTTCATTTTTCTTGTCAATCTTTACTTCAAAATTTTTTTATTTTGCTTCTTTCTAACTGTTGGTATTTTCCTTATGGACAATGTTTATTTATCTTAACGTCTTATTATGCCTGTTTGATTTCGTTTTTCCTGCTTGAATAAACACTAGAGTGCTTTCTTCAGAAATCGCTTGAATACTTCTTTTCAATTTACTTCGTCACTTTTCCCAATTCCTCTCACTTGCCGGTCCTCCGAGCCTAGCACCTTCCTGGTCAAATATAAAACACTTAACCCGCTACTCCCATATAAGCTACGCACAAACCGAAACGTTAAAACCTGTTAAGGCAATAAAGTCCTTCTCAAAAGCAGCATACATACCCATCTGTCTCTCCAAAATTAGCTATTTAATTTGCTCTCGTTGGATTTTAAGCGATTTAGAGACAAACACCGCCGCAACGCGCTCTGCAAACACGTGAAGAACAACTACTGTCGCCTGCTTTTGTCTCGACCGGGGCAATCGGGAAGATTCCAAAAGGTTGTTCGAGGCAAACGACAAACACTTTTATTGCCGAGCGCGATTACGGGTGCAGCTAACTTGATTATACGGCTAGAGATTTGGCCCCAGCAGAGTAATCAGAGTGAAAAATAACACTTTCGGATGGGGTACACATTTGCATAAGGGCTCGCTGCCTTCTCTTTTAAAAGATTACCTTCTCCTAAGGGATCGGGGGAGGGGGGGGGGGGGGTCGGGGAGTCAAGAGAGAAGAGGGAGCTCTCGAAATGCGAGTGCTCAGATTTGTTTCTGAAAATGAAATAATTATTTCGTTGCTAAAGAGGACAGAATTTGAGATAATTCAGTCGGCAAACGTTGCATCATGAGATTTTAAGTTTTGTTTTAAGTTAATCAAGTGAAGACGCGTTATTTTTGACCTTGTATCAGTCCACATGGGAATTGGAAGTCTAAAATTGCAAAGCGTGATTTTCTGAAGAACAAATTTTTAGTGAAATCGTTTGGATACTTTTGAGATCTTACTTTCTAGTACAAATATAAATGGCGAAAGTGAATCTCTTTCGTGTATTAGATATATTTTTAAGCTTTATAGAAACGGTATCTCGAGACTTTAAAATATCAATTTTCAACTCAATGTGAAAGTGTATGGTGATATTTTCCCTTCTAAAACTTGAAATACAATAGGGGTTCATTTGCACTTGGCGACGTATTTACTTTTTACCTTGGTGATAGCAGAAAAATATTGTTTTTGCCGTCGCCGAGTTTGTTCCTCATTTCCCATTCTGTAGAATTTTTATTGTTTCCAACTACATGAAACATTTATTCGTCGAACCATTTTACACATGATGGAGATTTTGATGCTGTTTAATTTAGTCGGTGGATTATTGAAGATTGTAATGTTCCTTAGTGGTTTGTTTTATTATTTTGGTGGATTATATCCTGTGCTTCAAAGCTGGAGTTGCACTGCCCTAAATCAGTCCAGAGTCGAAGATATTTAACTGTAATTCTAAGGGTCGGAGTCGACCATTTTCCCTCAAAGTCCGCAAATCTGCCAGTGCTTGGGGAGTCGAAGTTGAACTGATTTAGAGGTGATGGATTCGGAGTCAGAATCAAAGAGTGTAAATGTATCGGAGTCGGTCACCCCAACTCCCCATACTGAGTATTTTCTTTTGAGGGCTTAATTCAAATATCTGGTGGATAATTTTACCATTTCATGAACATTTTAATATTATTTAATGGCTTATTTCGCATTAAAATAATTTTAAAACACAAAATAATATGTGTTTTCGCCAAATAAGTAATTTCCATGCAAAATTCGCCAAACAAGATGCCAAATGAAATGCTTGTACCCCAATAAGAGAATATCGCCCACAAAGGAAATTTTTCGTTCAAATCCATTATGTCGCAATGAATCCCTGTTCCGCATTCTAGCAAATTGAACCTAGCATTGCAGAGAAAAGAGTGCTACCTAACTCAAAGCTGCGTTTCTACGTCTCGTTTTCTCGTTTCTACGTTTTCTCGTTTCTACGTTTCTCGTTTCTACGTTTCTCGTTTCTACGTTTCTCGTTTTCTCGTTTCTACGTTTCTCGTTTTCTCGTTTCTACATTTCTCGTTTTCTCGTTTCTACGTTTCTCGTTTTCTCGTTTCTACGTTTCTCGTTTTCTCGTTTCTACGTCTCGTTAACACTATCTTGATGATATTTTTCTTAAGAGGAAACCAAGTTAATCGCTGTTGATATTCAAGTCACTTTTACACAGCTTCTTAATAAGTGTTCAATGCTTTTATTGGTACTGTAATGCTGACATTACATGTTACTTATTTTTGGCCTCGCGAGCAGTAAAATTGTGCGTGTGTTGGCGCTTTTGGCGGGGCTTTGTTTTACTGCGGAGGAGGCGAATTGGCTGGGAACTTGCCTGGGTTCCGGGGGAATGTTTTGGAAAGGAGAAGGGACGAAAGAGAAGATTTTTTAGCGGGGGTAGAAAGCACTGTGCAGATGTTTCGGATACAGCCCGTATGCCTTGAGAAAAATGAGGTAAGGCATTCTTATTAATATATCTACAGATAATGTGCCTTTCATTTATATATTTCAATATTTAGTGTCTTGTTGTGGGCTAAGTAGTATTTGCAACAACATATACATATTAATTAATTCACGAAAATAAAAGCTAAATAATAATAGTAACGGCCCTGTTTTTTTCCATTCTACCGAACCTAATAATGTCACAAATGAACCTCCATATATAACATATTTTACCAATAGCACTGAATAACAACATCATCACAGGTACTGATTAAAATTAAATTGAAAACAAATATTTGTCTTTATGAAATTTCTTCTTGTGCACATTCCTGCTGGTGTACATGTTTAAATTCTAACGAAACAAAAAACAGCATTGGATGTGCAGCAAATACTTTGCAAAAATCAGTGGAAGGATCAATAAAACAGAATTGAAAAAATAAAGATCTTAAGAACGAAATTCGTGTTAAAAATTGAAGTAACTTGAACATACATTTAAAAATAAAAACAAATGAAGAAACAGTTTAAGAGTTCAGAGAAAGTTAACCATGAATTTTTAATGAAAAATTTATTCACGTATTAAGGGTGGGGTAGGGGGAGTATCATTTCAGTCTGTGCCTTAACTACAGCTGTATAATGTCAACAACTAATTGCTAAAAACGAAATCAAATGGAGCTAATTACCCATAGTCCGTTTTTTTTAGAAACTACAGTCGGTTCAAAGAAAATAATTTACAGTTGATAAATTTAATGTTTAATGTGTAACGATAAAATCCTAAGCAAAGTTAAAACGAAAATATTTATTTCTTCACCTCTAAATATTTGCATAAATGATGAAATTGAACTTGTTTTTGTAAACACTTCGTGCATTTGAAGAAAAAAAAATTACCAGCACAAAATCAATGATGTTGGAAGAATCAACTGAATAAATGAGCTTAAGGTTGTAACAAAACATTCAAAAATCAAACAATGTTCGTTTTGGTACCCATTTTAAAATCAGTTTTATTAACTCCCATAGTAAAGGTACATACATCCTAGGAGTATTTTGTTACATAGAGCAGAGCGATGGAAAATTATAGAAGCAGAAAGAGGAAAAATTGATGGTAGTAGAAATGGACTCCCTATATACGAGTAGATCATGTAAAGTCGTAAAAACTTATAAACTGATAGAAAGAGAAAAAAAAAGGATTAAATAAATGATGAAAATAAAATGTAAAATATTAGGTAATCTTGAGATGTATATATATCCCGCACTGTAAAGAATTTTCGTGAAGTTTTATGACAAAAAGAACTGGCATCTGTGTCTCAACATATTTCTATGCAGTATGTTTTTTTTTTAAAATTCAGACAGTTTCAAAATTAAATATTGACACCAGTTAAAGTGAATGTTCTTAGCTGTCACAAGGTACAACACCCTACTGTAACTTGGGACACATCCTGCTGTTCTATGGCAAAGTCTTCATGAGTCAGGAAACAGCAACATACTTAAAACAATTTTGCTCAAAAAAAAAATCATGTTAATGAATTAATTCATGAATAATAAATAATGAAATATGAATAATAAATTATGAATTATTATCTAACATTAAATGTGTTTAAAAGACTACATAAGATTAGAACATTGTTCCATGTTCCTAAACATATCTTAATTATTGAGAACCATGCTTATGTTGTACCATGGAACGTGTTCTAATGTACAATTTGTTTGGCTGTCCCAAGTTACAATCACAACGTGGTTTAAGAAAAACCTTAATAGTGGTCAATCTAGATGCATTGTCATAATTTTCTCATAACTAAAATATTTAATGCACTTCTCTTTCGTAACAAAATAAAATTCAGTTGATTAGTTATATAAATACAATTACAGAAATGAAATAAAAATGAAGAAAATATTTACTTTGGTGTCATAAATTTTCTTGTTCTCATAAATTCGACAATTTTACTCATTTGATGCTGATTTTTACCATGGCACCATTTAGTGGTGAAGGTTACTGTTAGAGATTACAAAAACATGGTTGCTGAAAATAGATTCGTAGAAATTAGCAGTGTCTCAAGGTATAACACTCTCCCCTAATAAACTGCTCTTCAACTCAATTTTAAGCAGTATATCAAGATTGATTTCAAGACTTTTTGAGTATGGACATTTAAAAAAGTATCCAATGGGAGGTTTTACGATCTTTTCAAGCCTGACGTACTTCTAGGAAGAAATGACGAGGGGTTGATTTCATGAGTTCAAGAACAGTTGATTTAGAATACCTTTCTATTCTCTCCCTCGTATCTTCTAAATTTAAATATCTAAACACTAAATATATCCCACAGTAATTTAAAGCTATTGCAAACGGTATGTGAAAGCAATTACGGAACAAAAATAGAAAATAAATGATTTGTATCACTCAGCAACAAGACAGAACTAGAACTGTCTAAAATGGCGATTCCATTAAGAGTTCCATTACGAAAGATACGATGAAGGGGGAGGAGAGAAAACTTCGAATGTTTTCGAATCGACCGCATGGATATCCGAATTTAACTCTTGCCTCTCGCAGCCCCCCCCCCCAGTGGGGAGTGAAGCTGAAAAAAATGATTTATTCATGAAGGGTGGAAAAGGAGGGGGCAACGACGTCGTTAAGAAACAGAAGAAGCTACTTTGGTTCATTTACGTAGAAAGGTCAGCCACTCGATTTATATAAATCATTCATTTCTTAAGACGTGGAAAGGAGAAGCATTTTTGTCGGGGCTTCGATTACCATAAGAGAGCGTCGGGGAGAAACGAAGACAGTGGGGGGGTGTAGTCTTTGAAAATTATAAATGCAGTCGTATTTATGAGAGGGAGAATTCCATGAAGTAGCAGAAAAATATTCAATGGAGAGCGAGAGACATTAGTCTGACCTGGGGATTTTTCCATTGTTGTCATTCGGGAATCAGGGAATTAGAGTCACTCTTAATCAATGTCTTTTTAGATTGAAAATTATAACGTTTATAATATTGGAACATTCTTTGTTTATTGTAGAATTTTATCCTTTCTCTTAGTAGCGGAATAATAATGTAGTTCTAAACATTTTTAGGGTAATGACGTTTGCTCTAATAAGGTAGAGTTTGCTCTAGAAATGTAAAGTAGATATTTAAAATAAAATAAGGAAATCAGAGTGAATCTTAATCGATGTCTTTTTAGATTAAAAATTATAATGTTTATAATATTGGAACACTCTTTGTTTATAATAGAAGTTTCTCCTTTTTTTAGTAGCAGACTAATAATGTATTTCTACACATTATTAGTTCAGTAACGTTTACTCTAATAAAGTAGAGTTTGGTCTGGAAATGTAAAGTACATTTTAAAAGTCGAATAAGAAACTGGTTATAAATTTTTTCTGAATATAAATTACTTCTTTATTTGTTTTTATGCTTAAATATGTATGTATATGTCCAAGTTATTACTATATATTTTTTTTGACGTGGATTTCGTTTTTGAGATATTTTTCTGTCGGGGAACTAGATCCCTTCTTTATTAATGTCTCCCTAGATTAAAAATTATAATGTTTATAATTTTGCAGCCCTCTTTGTGAACTGCAGAAGTTCTATATTTATCATGGTAGCGGAATTATAATGTAACGCTATTCATTATTAGATCACTAATGTTTATTCTAATGAGGTATAAAGTTCGCTCTGGAAATGTAAAGTATATCTTTAACATCGAATATAAAAAAGTCGAATAAGAATTTAAAATAAATTTCTTATGAACTTGAATCACTTTTAATTTGTTTTTATTTTTAAATATCAGGCAGTGATAGGCAAAGGGATGTAACTAGACGTTTTAAAGTTTTGAGTAAATCGCGTTTAAAGTTCAAGCCATAGGTAGGCTTTCTTTAAAATATTTTTTTTTTTAAATAATGCTGAACAGCAGCATCTACCAGGGCTACTAGTACCATCTCTTTACACAAGCACAAAGGATATGTTTTCCTATATTTGCATTGGTTATCTCCAAATTTTTAATTTTAACACTTCGATGCGTTTGCTTTTCACCGCCTCATATTTGTTGAAGATACTATTTTTTTCTCAACAAAAATTTCGTTTTTTAGATTATTTTCTATCGAAGAATTATAGAGCCACTTTTAATCAATGTCTTTTTAGATTAAAAATCTAAACGTTTATAATTTTTCAGCACTCTTTGTGTCTTCTAGAAGCTCAACCTTTTTCTTAGCAGTTGAACAATGATATGATTCCACCCAATATTGGGGGCACGTTTACTCTAATACGGTAAACCTTGCTCTGGAACCTTAAGTATATCTTCAAAGTCGTTGTAAAACCATAAACACTTGTGAAAGTTTCAAATATAGATGATTGAAGCATCAAAATTATAAATATTGGAAAACTAAGAAATGATTTTAAAGAACATAAGTACAGGGTGCCCGAAAAGTCCTTGACACAGTTTCAAAATTCATGGAAAAGCAACACATTGGTGCATGAACATCCGGTTCGGGTAAAAATTCTTCACAGGTTTGCGAATTTATTTGTGTTCATGTGAGTCCAATTGTTTCATATTGCCAGCAATAAAGATCTCAAAATGCGAATTGACCAAGCAGGCTAAATTTTGTCCGCATTTCCCGCTAGCTAGAACATGGGATGGATTTGAGTGCCGATTTGATGAGGTTCGAGCAACATACGGTGCACACATTGAACTCTGCAAGTGAAAGGTATTGCTTTCTGTTCAATAAACTGATTAAACTCTTCACTTTTATCTTCACGTTTTATTTTCTTTCTGTGACGGTACAGCAGCATCTTTAAAAAACAATTTGTAATTTTTTTTCTTTTTTCTCCTGTTTTTTTTTACGACGTAATAAATTCGTGAGCCCGTGAAGTATTCTTGTACAAACCCTATATTCATACGAAAATTTGTTGCATTTCTATGAATATTTTCAACTGTGTCACGGACATTTTGGACATCCTATACATCTTACAAATGCTCTGTTTGTATTTAAATAGGCTGAAAATGAAGAAAAACAGGTACTGAATTTACTCGAGTGCAATTCATTAAATTGGACACGGATTTCTGAATTACGCTCCAGATCCTTGAAAAAAGCAAAATATTTTCTACATAGTTCACGAATTCTCAAATTCTTTTCTTTTTTTCTGTTTTGGCTTTCCTTTGAAAAATTAACTTAAATGAATGAATTTTATCAAAATACAGATTATTTTTCAAAATCCGAGTAGTAAGACACAATGGGTTAAATTGACACTGCTTCTCCATTATTCGGAAAACGCTATTATCTGCGATAACTTCTCAAAAATTAGAACACTCGATTCGACTTATGCAGGAGAATTACCCCCTCTAAACATTTTGCTTTTAAAGCCATTTCTGCACTAGAGGAAGTCATGGGTAAGAAACATTTTACGAAGAAAAGTAACTAGATGTAAGTCTTTATGATAAAAGTAAAATTAGAAAATGCTCTAAAAGTATTAAAATAAAAGTAAGTAATAAGGGGTAAGTCCTAAAGTAATCAAATATTTTGGTAAATTGATTTTTTTATCAATTGACTCGATAAAAATTTTTTCATCTTTTTCAACTGCACTAAAGTTATTAACAGATCAATGTCGCCTCGACAAGATTCCTCCAACGGACTAGAAAATAAGGTATTACCTAATTTTGAAAGGGCTTTGAAAGACTATTTAAAATATATATATTAAGCAAAATTAAACTCAGAGTTAAGAAATTAGTTTCTAACACAAATTGAGCCCTCAAAAATATTAATTTAACTTCGCTTTTGATAAATTCATTTTTTACATTAAACATAACGAATTGTGATGTTTTATACACTTATGAATTTCAATTTCACAAATTGTTTGCAATTTGTATGTGTAAGATTAAGAATCAAATAATCCTAGATGTGTCAGAGAAATTTATGATAAGATAATATCAGATATACTAATACTTTTGCTGTGTATCTAATCATTTAAAATACACTCACTCTATTTTTTTCAATCGCTGCTAATTTTCTTGAGCAATGCTTTTCAATTAGACTTTATTCCATAAAAAACCAGAACATTAGCTCATGAGCAACTAGACTGAAAGACATTTACGTAATTACAGGAGGAAATTGTTTTCAAGAAAGGTTATTGATTTCTGCAATGCATATATCGTTAAAAAAACACTTTGTAATCTTCTTAAATGTTCCAGCGTTAAGAAAAATAAATGGGGAATATAATAAGGTATTTACGATGATGAGTATAGACACATTTTTCTGTTTATGCTGGAGCAAAACTGCATTAAATCCTTTTGGTTCTTTTTCCGCCGAAAATGTAGTCAAAAGGGATTATTCAACCATTTTATCTGCTTACAGAATCTCATTCTTTTCAATGATTATATTTTTGGAAGCATTTTCGATAAGAATTCGCTAAATTTATGTTAAGTGTTGCTGAAAGTTTTTACATTTTAAATTAAAAGACGTAAGTAAAAAAAAAAAAAAAAAACTAAGAAACCAGATGACATCCCTGGAGAAATAGATTACGTTATAAAAAAAAAGTGTTTTTTATCGCAATATACTAAGTGTATAAAAATTAATAATAATGCAAGATTTTAGGAGTATATTTAATATTTAAATTATTAAGTAAATGAAAAGTACAAATTAGTTAATTTACAGCATTGTCGTGGGCAAATTACGTAAGCATTACTAGAACTAACAACTTCAAGTTAGCTAATGAGTTTAGTTTTAAATGAGACTCAAGTTAACGAATCTCATTTAAAACAAAAATAAGTTCGTTTTAATGTTTTTTAGAGTAATGTTTTACAACTCTTGCAATTTTACCATTTTAAATGCTACGAAAAAACTGCTTGAATATTTACATTATGTGAACAGTTAATTTATTAAACATTCATATCAGAGTTTTTTACACAGAGTCTCATTAAATTTTTGATAAGTTTTAGGTGATTTCTATAAATTTTTTTTTAAAAACGTTTTTACATAATTCTTTGTTTCAACATGTAGGTGTAAAAACATAAAGTAGTTTTTTATTCCTTTGTCAAAGATTTGTAGTTGATACACATTTGTAAAAATATTTGAACTCATGTTTGCTTATTTAAAGATATGTGATTTCATTACACATACTCATTATACTTATAAACGGACACACACGCGCACACACACACACACACACACACACACACACACACACACATATATATATATATATATATATATATATATATATATATATATATATATAAAGGGCAAAAAAATCTTTACATTAGGTACAAGAGATACTTTCACAAAAACATAAAAATAAATTCTGCATGCCAAATAAATCCAGGATAAGAAGTTTGCATGTTAATTTTTTAATTGCCAACTAAATGCAAATATTTTTTTTTTGCCGGCATTGTATATATACATATAGTATACATTAGTTATAAGATTGCTAGTTTAAAATTTTATATAATTTCTCTTTAATTTTGGTAAAAAAATGAAAAAAAGCTGGAAAAAAAACTAGGTTCAAATATAAATAAAAAAGCTTCGGTTTGCTAGTAGTTAAAACATAATGATGGAAAACGTGCAGATTCTGTGAATATTCATAAGTTTTGCGTTTAGTTTATAGTATTGAAGTCACTCGCATAAAAATTCATAAAAGTGAAAGTGTCTTGAAAAAAAAAGCTTTTAACACCGAAATTGAAAAGACTTTTTAACAGTGCTCCAAACAATGCAATTTTTCCTTAAATTATGATTTGAAAGAAGTTATAATTCTAGAAAATGAAGCAATTAACTTGAACTGCGAAACCTAATTTTTGGGCAGTGTGCAATTTGTTTTTCGCAGCAGCAACTCTTATCAATAAAAAGGCTCTTATCTTGAAGGTTCGCCTAAATGAAGGGGTATCATTTTGATTTGTGTTGCTACTTTCAAGTATAAAACTCAGCATTTATTCTGATTTACTATTCTGATTGCACATTACGCAGGAGAGCAAAGTCAGGGAATTCACTTCCAAACTCTTAAGCTGGAAAAAAAAGTCTTTGTTATGTGATAGTGAAATTAGTATTAGTTTTATGGCTGATAAATTTCCCTTTTTTTGAGTCAAAATTTTGTTTATTTGAAAAAATGGTTTGTTTACGATTGGAAATTTTTTTGCAAACGACGCATTTGAAAGAAAACACAACCTAACTGAGCCATAATAGTTGACATTTCTTTTCTTTGAATTTTATCATGTTTTGTGAAGGAATTTTTTTTAACCAATAGTTATCTTTGCTAAAATGTGTAAAAATTACACATTATTTTTGTGATTATAACGATTTGAAGATTAATTGCATTTTTTTAAACAATAAGTTGATGTTCGTAAATTATTCACAAAAAAAAAAAAAAAAAAAAAGCATTAATCTTTTTATCTTAAGACATTCAAATCAAACAAAAATATTTGAATAGGATGTAATATATATATTTACACTAACAAATATTTTATAAACAGGAAAAAAGTAACTTATTTACAAAATTTACTCTCATACATTTTCAAGAAGTGCAACATCGACTATATTCAAGACCTTATTGAAACTTCTTCTAAAAATACATGTTTAAATTGTCATTTTAAACTCGGGAGACTGAAAGGACACCTCTTTTTTTTTAAAAAAAGCACTATGCAAAAAATAATTTATTATAAAAATTTCAAGTCATATTTGTAAAACGAAACTTTTGAATGATTCCTGTCACAAGTACCACGAAATAGTTAAGTCATGCAGTTTTTAAAAAGCTCCATGGTTTTATAGTGTGGAATTTTAAAGAAGACTTTGGGACCGCCAATTTAAAATCTTAATTTAGTTATGAAAATAACTAACATTAATACTGCTATACGTATTGCCGACAAACTTATGCAGAGAAATGTTAGTAAGCGGTAACTCTTTGTATAAATCTCGTGTAAACTAGAAAAGTAACCCATACTTAAAAGAAATCAACAATACAACAACCTTTACAGATATTTCTACTTGAAAGTTAAAAAGCAGTTTTTGTTTGAAGTGCAATAGTAATTTTTAGTTATCTAGTTTGCAAATGATTATTTATTTTTCTTATCTATCCACTCATCAGTGACTATGTTAAGTCAAAAACGTAGAAGAAAATACTGTAAGTAGGAACAAATTCAAGAGCAGGCAAAGATAACTATGGAAAAAACAAGTATTTTAGCATTCCAGAAAATCCTGGAATGACGAATTACGGTTCATATGGCGAGAAAGGTTGAAGAAAGGAATGCAATCATAGTTTAACAAGGCAGACACATGGAGGATGGATGTTTTTAAAGGGCACGGGAGTTTAACTGCTCCTCGTGTGGACAAAACTTTCATTGAGGGGTGAAAAAAGGGGTTCAACAAACAAGAGAAACGGAAGCAGCCCACAATCAGCCATAGCAGGAACTGTGGGCACCATTTGAGGGTTGGATTCTGTTTACAAACTCAAATGAGGTTTAAGGCAATGGAGAACAATGAGGGGATTGATTCCAGTTTTCACCAGACCGGGAACTGGAAGACAAAGATGAATCTTGAAGATCTTTGAGGAATGTTTAGGAAGTGCGGATGGATGGGCGAGTGAAGAGCAGAAATTAAGAAGTTTGTTGAAGTTCGGAGGAAGCCTCGTCGTGTTATCGATATTCGCAAATGAGTATTGGTAGAAGAAAAGTTTTGAAGTAGTTCGCACTTGTTGTTGGTGGAGAATGGAATTTGAAAAAAAAAAAAAAAAATCTTTGAGGTGAAATTATCTGGTTTTAACAGTTAATAAAAAACAATACAGCATCTTCAAATGCTTGAAACTTTGGAAGTTTGAAGATTTGTTTTTAAGTTTGTTTTGAAAACCACCTTGCATTGTAATGTTATATTTTAAGAATAACTGCAATTCAGCTTATAACTCTAGGGACAAATCCGGTAGTTGCATTATTTTTTTCAAAAGTAAAACACCAATGCAGATGAAATGGAAAAAAACTACTAGTGAGAAAGGAACCGAAAATTAAATTTTAGGATTTGACTTCAAATGTTTTCTGAAAACTTACAAAGAAAATTAGGATTGCTCGTTTTGAGGTTTCACGAAACATTCGTTTTAGTGAGTAATGATGGAGCTACGGAAAAATAGAGCAATCAGGTTTAAATGTCAAACTTGATGACTGGAAGGAACAGCGAATAAAATTTTACTTCCTTTTAGTTTAAAAGAGCACTAAAACTGCACTAAAATCATACTAAACATATCAAGTTTTTTTTTTCAGTTTCAATCCAAACTTCTTTGTCTGTGTTTGACTAAAGCTCAAGCTAAAAAAACTATAGTCTTCTTCATTAGTTAATTTGTTGAAGAGTTTCAATTAAATATCTGGTATAATGCAATGCATTTCCCTAAAAATATCGAGAGTATTCACAAGAAATTTGTTATACCTAAGTACTTTGCAATGCAGCATTCTGTTTCCTTGCAAAGCTAGCTCAATATTTAAAAAAGCTTTATTTAAAAAAAAAAGAATAGTTAGCTTCAACTGTGTGGCTTAACCTACAGTTTGAAAAAGTTCAGCGTTTTCAGCTTCTTTGATTCTGAAAAATCTTCTTTAATTTTTTAAGACATAAATTAGTTGTTGCTACTGTCTCCTTCTAGTCGAAATTGTATTGATGGGTTTTTTTCGTTCTTGTTGTCAATAATTTAGATATTATTACGACTCATTATTATGATTTTGAACCACTTTCTTCCTCTTAAATTTTTAAAGAAATGGTTTTCATAAACTGTGGAAGGTATGAATATTTCATTGCAACATATCGCAATTTGTTTGTAACAAAACGCATAATGAAGTATAAATGCGCAAAAACAGAATTTTTAAAATATTTATTTCAAAAATGTGTCTGTTTAAAATGTTTAAAAAACGCAGATCCGTATTTTGTAGAACTATTATGAGAAAGTTAATGTATTATGTATCTCGACAAAACCTTAACGGAAAACTTCAGTCGTTTTAAGCCTTTGAATTTCTAAATACATATGCATAGTTGATGATAAAGGAAATGCTTCTTCAGAAATGACAGTAATTTTTGCGGTTACTTTAGTAAATCGTATTCAAAAAAAAAAAAAAAAAAAAAAAAAAAAAAAAAAAGCACAAGTATCTGTCCAATTAAGTAAAAAAAAAAGAGATTTTTCAGTGCAAGTAGCAGATATATACTTCATCTTTTGCAACGATAAAATGTTCACCTTCTTCATCATAGCTTTACATTATGAAGCATTGAAAAACTAATTTCCTCTTTGTTTTACTGTATTCTTAAGTATAAAGCAGAGAAGAAAATATGGGACTGCTTTAGAGATATTTACAGTACATTGTTATAATTACAGGATTTACTTCCAGCTTTACAGCATGCTAATGCAATGGTTTTAAATATTAATACTGAATATTAATTCCAGAATATATAAGAATGGGATAACATAAAATCCGAGTTTAACTTGACAAATATTTGGACTTTGCAGTTATTTGATCAATTTGAAGGTAATAAGTTCACATCGGACACACCAGTACTTGCTTCACTGAAAAGCAATTTTTTCTCCAAAGATGTTTACTCTGTATCATAAGCAATAAACTGATGAACTAGCATTTAAATTTTGCACGCTTGGGTAAAAAATTTAAGAGAAAAGCAATCCTTTAGACTTTTCCTTGAAATAATACTGTAATTTGGCGCAATGATATGATTGGCTACTAAGAGCTGAAGAAGCAGACATTGAAACGGCTTTACATATGCATTTCCCCTTTTAATCCTTTACAATTATTTTTAATTTCCAAGAGGCAAGGTGTTTCGTACTATATGATGCGATAATTTTGAAACATATTTTAAATCATCATACAAACAGAAAGGGGAAGCAATCGTTCAGAAAACACAAATTCATTTTTAATGATTGCTACTTTTTTCACTATTATAACACAGCCAATTTAGTTGTAGATGAACTTGATGAAATCCTACGTCTTTTTTTTTCTAGAAATATTTTGAAACAATATTTATTAACAACGACGAAAACTAAATATTACTCAATTAATGACGAAAAAGTAAGAATCATCGTTCAACAGATAGAATATTTTTTTTCACCTCATTATACCAGAAAGGGCATATTTTTAAAAAAATAAGATTCTTCATTTACTTTAGTAATTTAATCGTTTTCAGAATTCAATGGGGTTTTTGTAACTGGTTCTTTAGTTTTAAAGGTATATCTAGATCACTAAAATGACATGGCACCCGAAACTTGCTACAACGGAGCTCATGAAATCATGTCTTGTATTGTAAACAAAGTACAACACCCTGCTAATTAAAATTCAAGTTCCATCCCACTAACACACGATTATTTTCTGGCTTATAAACATGGCACACTTACTTGAAATCCAGACTACGACAAACCACCCCGCAACGACACTAAATCCTAGGGTCAGGAGATTTACAGCTGGAAGTTGACGATCCAAAGCAAGATTGCTCTATGGATTTAACACACACTTATAAACATTCCCGGTGCTGTTGTATCCTTTTGGGCACAGCAAAGTTGAGGTTTAACCAAGTGCATCAACGAAGCGCGAACAAATTGTTCATGATGGTTGGACTCCACGACGTAAATCCAGCAAGGATTGTTTGCGGCTCTTGACAAAGTGCCGCAATTAAGAGAATGTCGCGACCATTCTTGGGCAAGCTGAGATTCAACGCTTTCGAACTGGGGTTGTGTTCTTAATGCGCGCTGTTGAGAAGCTCTTTGACTTGAGTGCAAAAGAGGGGGTGGTTTGGTCGAGCGACGGCGATCGCTTGGCACCATGCATCCCTGGGAAGGGAGGATGTTTTATTGCAGTTGTTTAAAAACAGATCTTTGAGAGTGGGATAATCCTTGTGACTCAATGAAACTCTTTGTGGACAGGGGCCGGGAAGAAATTAATCAAAAAACTGTGTTGGGACACAACACTGTCAAGTCTCTTGTTTCTGACGAAGTAAAATCTCTAGTGAAATGTTTTCTGCGTGTGAGCAGAATGATTCGGTATAAAAATAATTTTTAATGCACTTTTAATGTGACTTGTGTAGCAAACTTTATCAGTACATTTTTCTGAAGCGATTAATTTTACTCAACAAACTTAATCATTCTAACATTTATTTTTTTTCTATTAATTTCTCTCTCGATTTTTTTAGATATGTTTGTGACATATATAAATGATATGACTGTAATATTACTTAATCATATTCTTAAGTTGATTGTTACAAAAACTTGACACTGAGGGAAAAGTTTTTCCCTCAAAACCATCTCTCTTTCCCCATCTCATATTTGCACTTTTGTCTTGATGTCTGACAACATTTAATTAAAATGCATATATTTTAAAAGATTTCTACATTAATGTTTTATTATAATTTAATGAGAAAAAAGGGAAAAAACGTTCTTGATTTAGTTAAGTTACTCTAAAATGCGATATAATTGCTACACAATAAAACTGAGTCAGCAATAAAATCGTTTTTAATTTTATAACTGTTTTTTCGTTACAGTACATTAACACTTTAAAATGCATATTTACATAATTTAGTGCCTTTATATATGCATGAAGTTCAATTCTTTATTCATATACTTGAATGTCTAGTTCTGCATACTTGATACTAGTTATGAATTATTTATACATTTTTGTAGTTATGCTATTCCAAATTTACACTTTGATGATCATTAATTGTTATAATTGCATCTTGCAGTACACATGCTATTATATGCTATTTTACATACGTAGCTGTTGTTATTCCTTGTTTAGTTTCTACTTCCATCATATTCTGATTTATTAGTCAATTTCAAACATACTGATTACACAAGGAAACAGTTTTTAACTAAATTGCTTCGGAGTTATTTTGGTGTTGCATTAGAAAAAATTCATGCTGAGCTGATAAAAGCAGCTGTTTTTTTTTTACTACAACGTCAGATGTTTTCTCTGCATCGTATGGTAATGTGACTACTTTCCACAGTAGAACGCGTATTACAGGAATCCCTACTACTCTCCTAGTGGCCTTTTTAAAATTGAAATAAAGTAATTTTTCCTAAAATATTATAACGAGAGCGGCTGACAATTTTAACTCCCTTTATTGTTACCACCAAAAAAAAGGTGGGGGGGGGGGGGGGGGGAACGATTCTATGTTCAGCAGCAACAACAACAAAAATGTAGTTTCTTCCCGTTCTGTACGACATGTATGTAATTGTTGCTTAGATAAAAATTTTGTTTTTTTTGCCCCATATTTTGAAAAAAATGCCCCAAATTTTGCAAATTTCTCTCTTTGAACCGTATGTAGCATAAAGAATTGACGTGGCAAACTAAAGCTGCCTTCAATTTTGGATGCAGAAGCCAAAAGTTGGTCAAAAACAAGTAAATTCGATGTTCCCCAGTGCTATCAACGAGTGCAGGCCAGTGCAGATAAGGGGTTGGAGATTTATTGATAAGAACTTCGATTCGATTAATGATTTATCATTGATCCGAATTCTCATTCCATTTCGAAGCCGATATGGAAGTCTGATAAGCCAGTTAAGGAATATGTATTGATAGTTTTATTTTTCGAACATGCTAAATTCAAGAAAAATGGCAAATTTTTTTAAGATGGTAAACTGAAAAGAATGGCTAATTTTTGAACCAGTCTCAAAATTTATTTTCGGGCGAAAACCCAAACAGCAAGATCGACAACATGTGAAGTTTTTTTTATTCTACCTGTGAGGAAGAATATGAATGCAAACAATGTTTTTAAACGGATATTTTTTTAATGTTTGCATGCATAAAGCTTATCCTGAGAATAAAAGCATTTTGTTTTATGTTTACTTTATTGAATGTAATGTGAATTATACTTGTGCTGAACTAACTCGCTTTCTAAACAATGTAAACAGTGGGACCCATTCCATCTAACAGATTTCTCGAAAAAAATATGCTGCTTGGAGGACTGACCCTACGCAATGCTTTTCCATATCCAAATAAACCAACAGAAACACAAGTGAAGAATTGTTTAGAGCACACATGGCCGAGGAGTGAAAAATCGCTCCTATTGGACCGCTCACCCTCCCTCATCACTTTGGAACACATATGGATGCGTCACGTGATATCCGGTCCACCACTTCTGCTGTTTTTATTTTCAAAGAGTTTGAAAAATAATATGTGTGTGTAAAAAAGAAAATTTACATAAACACGTAGTCTTTCCTGAAAGATGTAGGGAAGAAAACTTAATTCCACTGAGTTATTCATTACATCAGTATGTGAGTGTGATAGAGGGGGGCGGTGGAAAAAAAGTAACGGTAAGGGGAAAAAAGAGATGAGGGCAACGGACGATACAAGTTTTCTGACATTATTATTGTTATTATTATTGTGTTGAGACTGTAGTTGCTTAGTAATCAATTTTATTTTCATTACGTAATGAAATTATTATTTTTGTTGTTGCTCACTTATTATTATACATTATAATTATTATGTTACTGTTGCTGCTAAATAATTAATAGTATTACTACTATTATTGGGTTTTTGATGCTGTTGATGCTTATTTATTATTATTATTATTATTATTAATATTATTATTATTATTATTATTATTATTATTATTATTATTATTATTATTATTATTATTACTGTTATTATAATTTAGTGATAATCTACGGCTTTAAGGAATGAAAAAGAGGAAACATCTGGACTCAAGCAATGAAACTGTTTAATTTTTGATCAATTTTAAGGGCAAATATAAAGGGATGTAGTTTTTTAGATGTAAAATTTTACAAAAATTGATGCTAATCGGACTTTTAAACTATGTCTTTTAATGTCTGTTATATGCGTATTTAAGCATTTCAGAAACAACTGATTAGTTTCCTTTAAAAAGAACTTGAAACGATTAAGCTTTTTTTTTTTTTTTAATTTTTACTAGTTACATATTCTTACGATGTCTCTACATAATCTATTGTTCATTTTCCTGTCATTTATTGTTCAAAACTACAGTTAGTTTAACATTTTTGCAAGAAATAAAATTGTTTTGATTTAAAATAATCGTTTTGCATTTCTCTTACTTTCCTGCATAAAGTTTTAGGCTAAAAATTACAAAAACTACATTACATTGAAAATGCGTTTTTTTAAAAAACTACAATACGTGTCCCTTGTACTACTTGTGCATGATATTATTTATAGTTGCAAATGCTGCAATACTAACGCATAAAAATGTCATCTTTCTGCAAAAATTGACCATGAACAAGTTAAACATTAACTGTACAGCTCTGATAATTAGTAAATATATTTTATTTTGCAAATCAAATCATAATTTCAAAAAAGGGGTTTAAAATTTAATATTGAAATCTACTCTTCGAGTGAACTTTCTAAAATTTCGAGAAAAATTGATACGATAATTATTTTTTGCCCGAAAACTTCCAATAAAACTCCCCAAAGTAAGAATAAGCAAAAAATCAAGAACATTAGTTAATATTCGTGTCAAATTTCTAAAATTGCATAATAGACAAGAATAGATATACAAGAAATAAATGAACGATAAACAAAAATTAAAGACACGTCTTTTGAGCTTAGTCTTTTTATCATATTGATCCCCATTCTTTTCACGTTTTAGTAACAGCAGTAATAACAATAAAAAAATGCAGACATTAACAAATTTAAAAATGTTGTTAAATAAAACTCCATTTATTTCACTGTTTTAAAGACAGCAATGGCAACATCACGCATGGGGAAAAAATTTGAAACGTAATATACTCCGATAACAATAAACAATGCATAACAGCGTAGGGAAAAAGGGATTTTTAATTTTCCGGAAGCGACATTGGGGATTCGTAGCGCTTTGTTTCAACACAAAAGCCTAGTTTGTTTAGCCACTGCGCTCGCAAAATCTGTAAAAAAATCTCTTTTCAAAAGCAGAAATCTGTCTGCTTGCTTTTATTATGAAAAATATTTCATATTTCATCTAAGCAGGCAGATTACGCGCGGTTATATTTTTCTTAAACACAAAGTCTTTTTTCCCCTAAAAAAGCATGCATAAATAGTGATAGAAAACAAAAAATTTTTTTTAGCCATTCTTCGAAATGTTTCATGTAAATAAAGTTGCTTTTATTGGGTTGAGGTGACAAATGTTACTTTGTTTTTACATGATGAATTCCTTTATAATTCAGGATTTTTTTTTATTTGTTAAAGCATTTTTTTTTAATGTAAGCTAATTTCTTTTTCCATTAAAATTGTTAATTTTCAACTACACAAACATTTAAAGCAGGTAATACGTAAGAACTTGGGAAATCACGAATTCCAACTTAAATTGGAATCAGTTTTTGACTTCTTATTTTTTGTTTCTGCTTTCTAAGTAAATCCCTGAACTTCATGGAAGTTTACTACACTGCTGAAGCAGCGACATTTCTTACTCGTTATATTGGGAAAGCAAATTTATTATGGTATGTGTATACACTTGTATATTCTTATTTTAAATTTTTACTTTTAACAGTTTTTTTTAATAAAAGTTTTATCATTTATGTACTTATTTTTCAATATGTTATCTACAAAATCTCTGCAGCATGGAAAAAATAACTAATCATTACTTAATTCAAGATAAAATAACTTCACTTCTCGAAACCGGATATTTAAAGCTCTAATCTGTCAACACACGCAGTTTTAGTATATGAAGTTGCTCCTAATATTTTTTATAAGTCACTAAACAAATCAAGCGTTCAAATGGGATGTTTTTAAGGAACGTTTTACATAAAAAAAAAAGATTTCCCCCAAAACTTTGGTGTTTAAAACCTAAAGATATTTTTTTTTTTTCAATTGATAGCTCTGATCTGAGTAAAAACATCCGCTGTACTGTACAGCTTTCAAAGGAACTGAAATGATTATGATATATCATTCATTGCGGTGTTATCATGTTTGAACAAAGCAACATAAATCACAAACACTATTCTTTAGAAGTTGAATTTTTATGCCTAGAACTGACTTTTTTGTAGCATCACGAGGTATCGTTAAAATATAAAGGATAGGGAAATATTTTGAAGTATAAAAAAAAATATTTTGAAATATTTCTCTATTTCAATTGTGCACCTGCACCTTAAAATGTAAAAACGTATGGTGATTTAATCTCGATTCGTTATAGCCGATTATTGCGTAACTCGAATTCGTCCTGAAGAGACCGACTGTAATCATCATGTAATCATCAACAACCACTTGATGAAAATGTAAAGTTCCTGCGTCTCGTTAAATTTCTAATAATACAATTAAAAAAAAAAGAAAGTATCGATAAAAGTTCATTTAATGGTGAAAAAAAGCATGAGAAAACATTTATAGATGACAAAACCCATTCTATCTAAAAGTGTAAAAATGTGTTTTTTTCTACTTAAACGTTTGACTGAACAAGAAAGTAAAAAAAAAAACAATTCCCCGCGTTCAAGTGAACTACCTTCTTGGATGCAAACATATCTTTACGACATCGTCTGCGTGTGCAGACGATATGGGGGTGCATCGAAACTTATCAGAAAGAAATGGGGATGGCCCTCGTAGAACGGCGTGACTCCCAGCACGCGAGGGGAAATTGAGTGTGGTATTTCCCACGGGTAAGTGGAGAATTCAACTTTGGAAGTAGTTAGAAAAAGTGTTTACCATGGGAAACGAAGATATAGACCCACATTGTGATCCCTCACTGCGAGAGGGGAACATTTGTAACACATAATGTACGATTTCACGAAGTACACTGGCAATAATTTAGTAAAATGAAAGTGGATGAAAATATATTCTACAGTCAGAGATATTAGCCGATTTTTTTAAAGCTATGAAAATACTTCTTGGTACTGTTTGAAGGAGAGAAATAAACGAAAACATTAAATTTTGTAATTGTATCAATTCCATGAGAAACTAAAACTTAAGGATGAAATGGAAGACCGCATTGAAAGAAGATATGCTATGAAATACATAGTTCTGTGAATGAGATTTGCACGAATGAAAAAAAAAACTTACATTTCCTAAACGTCGTCTTTCTAAGCAAAAAAAAAAAAAAAAAAAAAAAAAAAAAAATTATTGCTATTCTGATTTTTTTTTGCCAATCAATATCATTGTTAAACGATGCTTTTGTGGGAAAAAAAAACATCATTACAACTTCTTTAGGCGAAAAGGGCATTGCGAAAAAAAAATCCGCTTGAAAGTACTCACCATAGGTTTTACCTACACTAAGCAGACACTTTTTATGTACTGATTTGAGATAAGGGTTTCAAGATAAAACATTCGAGACAAATTTTCGTTACTGAAAAGGTGCACCAGTTCTAAATGTTTTTTTTCATCAACCGTAAAGTTGGTGGTTGTTTTGACGTTTTGAGTTTTATTAGTAGCTAAATATCAAACTGTAAACAGTACCAAAACTAGTATCAAACAAATACGTTGCCTAACTTTTTATGAACTAAAAAGTAATACATATTATGAAATTTCGTTTTCCGTATATTTTTTGGACAGTAATATTAAATATTTTATTTCATTCGGAGACAGCTTACTTGTTAATTACATGTAGATTCAAATGTCCAAAAAGGCGTTTTTAATTGCATTTTGAAACTTTCTACAATATTATATTTCCTTTTACGGTGTTGATATCACTCATCCGGCTCATATGCCATAGAACTTGAAAAACATATCCGATTCTGTACGTCAATTTTCTGTATACGTTTATGGATAATAGTAATAATTATTTACTTAATTTGTACGCAGCTAGCTTGTTAAATACTTTTAGATTCAATCATCGAAAAGCGTTTGTATATCTCTGTTTAATTGAACGTCGAAACTTTCCAAGATATTTATTTCTTTTGGAGGATTTTGATTTCACTAATCCAAATCCTATGTCGACAAAACTTTCGAGACATATCCAACTCCGTACCTCGTTAGAAAACTATCAAACTAGCAATGAATCATGAAAACATATTTACAGCGAAAAAAGAAAAGAATAGATGAGGAATTGAAAGAAAACAGCCTCAAAAAAGTTTTCCTGCTCGTACTTTTTTTCTGAGAAGGGACAAGCAGCTTTCGTAGCAGATGTACGATATTGCTTTTCGGTTTGGCAACCGAAAATGAAATAGAATCACGGGTTCGGAGCGAGAGAAAAACGAAACTTGTGGGCAAAAGAAAAAGTCGTTTACGTGAGTGAGATTTTGAAGCGGACAGATGGGTGTCAAAAGGGGAAAAAGGCGAAATCGATCAAGAAACGAAAGAGGAAGAAAATTTCGCGGGCGGAGATAGAGAACTAATAAATTTCATTCTGGAATGGTTATGAATTTCAATATTTCGAGTAGACCGACCAGTGAATGAACATTTAAGCGCAATTTCATTTTCAATAACTCAAAAGAGAGTTAGAACAGTACCATTCGGCCCAAATTAGTAAAAACATTTTAAATGAGGTGTGTATCTATTTTTTTTGAAAGGGGAGAACTTTTATGGTCCTACGTCAAGTCTTTTGGAGGGTTCGAATAAAAAGAAAGTGCACCAACCCAGTGAATAAACAACCCTAAACAGCAGACAAACACACCATGTTAGTCATTTTCCTTTTGGAAATGTATTACTAAAAGAATACTAACATTCAACAAGGACAAACATATTTTTAAAAACTTTTTTTTTAATTACACGCCAACTGGGTGTGTTCACTCTTTGGTCGGTTCGCCTTATTTTCTAAATTATGCGCTGTTTTTCCCTTTTTTTTGTGTGTGTGTGCTAATAGTAAAACCTTTTGTTTCCAAATAAAGATTTACAATCAATATATAAAATGTTTACGTTAATGTATCTATGATTGTTTTCCTTTTTTTTTTTTTTTTTTGATGATGTATGCGAAAAATAAATCGAATAAATCATATCGTTGCACTTCAGAAGCTCAATTTGGTTATTAGATGGGACCCTTGGAGGTTCAAGATTACGAGGAGAACCCAGAGTCAGGTGGAAAGAACATGTTGAAAATGACTTAAAACTTGTTATGTCCAATTGCAAAAGAAGGAGAGTTACAGGGACGAAATTTTCCAAAAGTTAGAAGGAGGTCTGGGGCCTACAATGGCTGTAATGATGATTTTGGGTCAAATATTTTTCATTATTATTATTAAACATTATGTAACAATCAAATATTTTTTTTCTGAAGAAAACTTCAATCTCTCTTACATCGTTTCATCCGAATTCATAACAGGTTATTTAACAATATCATTTAATAAATTTAAATATATTATGTAAGTCATTATTTATTATTATTTTTGAGAATCTTATATCTGTTAGTAATTCCATCCTTTTTTCTCCGGAGAAGACGATTAAGTTTAATCACGCAACAAGTTGTAGATCACTGTTCTGTGTATAAAGTGGAACACATAAAAATAATAGTGTACTAGCAATAATGGTAGTACATTATTACTACAGGTAGTTACCAAAATAATGGAAACACCTGCGAATGAAAGTGATTTTTGAATGTGCTTCGTACATAATAAAGAATAAAACTAGATATCTGTTTTTTTTTTTTTAATAAAAAGCAATGTACATGTTCTGATAGTATATGGTGGATTATCTGAAGTTCTGGACGTCTTGGAGTTTTTTCAAGCGCGTGAAATGTCGGATCTCTCAAATTTTAAAAGAGGCCAAATTGTTGGAGCGCGTCTAGCTGAAGCAAGTGTTACTGAAACATCTTAACTTTTGGTGTTTCTAGAGGTACAGTACCTAAATTCATGACAGTATAGACGCATCGCGGTAAAACAAGCTCCGCAAAGCAAAATAGTGGACAGAAAGAGAAGCTCAGTGAAATAAACCGACGGGTATTGAAGTGAATTGTAATGTCTAAAAAGAAAACAATATCATCAGAAATGACCAGAGAACACAATAACCAACTGAATTCACCAGTGTGAGTGATTAGAGTCAGAAAACATTTTTATCAACAGAACATTTATGGCAGAGTAGCGATTCCCAACACATTTGTCAGCGAGTGTTTCCATTATTTTGATAACTACCTGTAGATTTATATATTCTTTTCAAAGGAAAACCTTTTATTATCTAATATAAATCTATTAAACTATATCTTCCTTAAACTAAATCTGCCCTGATATCTAGATTTAATGCACTAATATTAAGAGACAATGACAGTGAAACTCTGCATTGATTTCAATTTTGAATCGTTTTGAGGCTCTAAATCCAGCTAGTTTAAACATTTTACCCCAATAAAAGCTTTTAAATGTGATTACATTGAAAATTTAAATTCTTATTTAATGGGATAAAAAGTTTCTTTCATAAATCTTGTCATCCAGATACCTCTAATAATGTTTATATAAAAAATATTTTTAACGTAGTCCTAAAACCTTTTCCCCTATACTAATAGAACTGCAACTAGCTACTAATTGAACTACCAAAAATAATAGAATTTCAACTTATGACCACAACAATACATTATATTGATGTATAACACGGTATTTATGAAGTTTTAGTTTCAGGTGGGTACAATATAGATAGTAATATAAATGTGTATGAAAAAAAAATAATAAAACCCAATTCAAAATGACATATTTTTTTTAAATTCAATGATTCAGTTCTAATAAACAATTTTAATTAGTTCAATTTAGCATAAAACCGTTATGGGTACGATGAATTATATTCAAACTTGGAGTTACAGAAATCAAAAAGCTCCTTTTTTTTATTTCGGTAATAAAATATTTTTTCCTGAATTCATTACATAAATAAAACGTGTGTTATATTATTATCTAATGTTACAAATGGCGGTATAACTTTAATCGCTTTAATAGATTTTTGACATCGTATTTGCATAATAAAATGTTGTACAAAGTATTTGATCGATTTATGTGTTCCAGAAATGCTTGACTACAATTATTTCATGCCCTGTAGAAAGAGAATCTTCACTGAAGAACATTGAAATATGAAATAGCTTTTAGGAAGAAAGTTAGAACACGGAATAAAGACAAATTGAATAAAAAAAGGAACAAATGTTGTATACCTTTTTTCACTGCGAAGCGCAGAAGACTTTTTTTCACGGTTGATGAAAATTGCCGCCAGAAAAAAATGGATTGCTCCTCATTTCATTTCACTTCAAAATTCGTCGTTACCCGTGGTCTTTTTCTGCAGCGTTGTGAAAAGTAAGCGGGAAATCTTTTTGAAATTGATATTTTATGAATAGAGATAAATTAAGAAGAAACATCAAATGCTATTTTGGATGGTTACTTTCAAATAAATAAATAATTCAAGCGTAATAGAGAATTTGAAACTGAATTTCAAAAAGGTATTGGGAAGCTTTACAAATTGTGTATTTAATCTTAGTTTTTGCATAAACGCCTACAGGAAAACTAAATGTAATATATTTAAGAAAATATTTATTGTTGGGTATTTCGCTATCTTATTATAGCTATCCTTCTTTTAAGCACAATATTCAAGTGGCTTGCAAATAGTTTGCTTATGTTTGCTGAACTTCCTTCGATTAAATTTCTTGTTTCTAGTCTGTTAAATTAATTCTAATGCTTACATTTATATTTATCTTACATAATATTTATTAATCATTTATGAAACATTTGATCGGTCTTTGAAGTTGAAATTGCATGAAAATTTCGATTCACATTATCTTCAGTTTCTAATACAAAATTTCTGCACTGAATAAAGGGAAAAAAACTACTTCTTTTTCCTAGTTGAGACATCTACAAGAAAAGCTCTTGCACAAAAGTCATTCTGGAATGGGTATTGATTAAGGGATTAGGATACTGAAAGAAGGAAAAAATAAATAAAATAAAAAAGAGAAATCAAATTTCAGCCGGCCTTTTACGGCCAGTCGCCTTCAATCTAGATGCAAGCAACCCAACCATGGTAAAAGAACTGGAGTTTCAAGCCCTGTTTATTTATTTTATTCGAAGAGTTTCACCGATCCATATTTCATGAGGCTCACAACAACGCCCTTATGGTTGGACTCCATGCTGTTCCACCCCCTTTCTTTCCGTTAGACTTTGAATCCCAACTTAGAGGTATAAAAAAGAATAAATAAATGAAAAGAACTAAGATGGCGACCAGTGTCTAGTTAGGAAAATGGTATTATTTTTCTCTATCGTAAGGCCGCGATTCATTACTAGAAAGAAATTCAATACATCATGGGCCCTTGTATCCAGATGTCGTGGAGTCTGAAGATGATGTTTTAGTGTCTGTCAGAAAAGAATGTTGCCCCTTTGTTGTTCCTTTTTTTATTGCCAATGAATAAGGAAAATAACACGCAGCTGACATAGAAAATGGCGCAAAAGTCACACATTAACATATACATTCCAAACTTAGTGTGAGATTGAAAACTAAATTTAGAATTCATTTGTTTCTTTAATAAATTGATTATATCCTCATATATATATATATATATATATATATATATATATATATATATATATATATATATATATATATATATATATATATATATATATATATATATATATATATATATATATATATATATAATAGGCAATAATCTCGAGTAATGCTCCCCTGACGCCATCAACAATGAAGATCGTACCAAGTCATGATAATTTGATAATTTGTTTTGGTAATGTTTAAAAAGTAGGTAAAGGCTTTATTGGGACAAACCGGTAACTTAACAGTTTTACTGGTAAGACTGTGTCATTTTAGTGGAATAAAGAAACGAAAAATAGGCCAACAATGAACGCTATCTACTGGAGTTAATGGTTAATTCACAGGAGTTAGGGTTAAAATTTCATCCATCAAAAAACAACTAATTGCTTCGTTCAAATGTAGAAGCAATTTTCACCCGTCATATCTTGACGGGTGATTCCTAGTTTATTACTATCAATTAATCTCAGTTTTTACATAAACGCCTTTAGGAAAATCTAATGTAATATATTTACGAAAACCTAATGTAATATATTTACGAAAACCTAATGTAATATATTTACGAAAATTTTCATTGTTGTTTCTTTTGCTGTTATAGCTATCCTTCTTTTAGGAATAATATTCCCGTGGCTTGCAAACGTTTGCTTATGTTTTCTGAGCTTTCTTTTATCTATTTTTTGTTTTTAACACTCACAATTTAATTTGTATGTCTACACCTGAGCAAGTGAAAAGCAAAGGGATGTAAGTGAACTTTTTAATTTTTGAGTAAAACTTGTTTAAAGATATGGTCTTAGGTAGGCTTTTATTGATTTTTTTCTAAATCGTGCTGTATAGCAGCACCTACCAGAGCTACTAGTACTCTATCTTGTCCTAAGACAGATGAAAGGTTCAACTACCATAGGTACTGGTTATCTCCAGATTTTTAATTTTGTCTCTTACATTGCTTTGATTCTCACTATTTCATCTATATTTATGTATTTATTAATCAATAAGTAAAATATGAAACATTTGATAGTTATTTGAAGTTGAAATTACATGTTTATATGGAGTTTTAACTTAATGTTATTTAAATACATTTCGTAAAACATTTCGACTCAAAAAAAAAAAAAAAATACTACAGTTGAGGCAAAACTAACCTCGCAGCATCGTAATGCTGTGATTTGGACCAGTGTAGCCTTCAGAATACTGCCAGGTTAGGCTTTCTCCTAATATAAAAAAAATTTCTGTACATTTTCACAAATTTTATAGAGGATAAATAATTTCCTTCGTCAGATTTTTAGTATGAGTATAGTAGTTTCAAGATTAAATTAATATAAAATGTATGAGCTGTAACATACGATTAAGGATCATATCCTCCTATAAATAACATAGATTCTATGCATCAGGATTAGCTTTAAAATATTTTGACCAATGAAATCTGAAAACTAAGTCAATTTTAGTTGGAAGAAGAAGAACAAAAGGAACTAGAAGTGCCATCCTAATATTTTTTTTTATCACAGGATTACAAAGTCCTTTCAAGAGTATCCGTCTGTAGGAATTTCTAGACCAAGGGTCACTGCTGGGAAATTAGCAAGGGAAGCGGCTAACGAGTGATTGGCCAGAGCCACGAAGTGTAGTCCCATGTTACTCATCCAAAGACTGACCAAAATATAGTGCGGCGTCCTCGACGAATATTATTCAATGGTTTTTGGAATATTATTCAATGAATTTTGCTCGGATATTAAAAAATAAATATGCTTCATTGAAAAAGGTTTTGAAATATTTGACGGTAAAGTAAACGTTTCTTAGATAGTTTCCTTTACATTTTATGGGAGAATTAATTGATTATCTTTCCGAATATTGTCAATACATTTATTTAAATTTGACCATTTGAGAAAATATTTAGTTTGTGTCAGTATTTTTCGTAGAAAATAAAGACATAAACCAGATGCAAATTCTAAAATTATCGAGTGTCAACGAACCAATAAGTAACGTTGCATTAAATCTAATGCCGGAGTTCTCATGTCAATTAATAGTTTCTATTTTATTTTATAGATGTTGCTGTTGTTTAGTCAATAGGCAACGCTATTGAAAGACGGGGTTCCATTGCCTCGACAGGACATTGAACTTCTGTGTTTCCTTCCACGATTTAAACCTAATCAGGGAACCCCATGACAAGTATAATAATGAAAGAAAAATTTGAATAGTTTGCGACCGAAAGAGCACATTGAGATATATTTCGACGCAAAAGCTATTTGTCCTTGTCCCTCAGTAATTTAGGTATAGGGTCTTAAATTCTGCCTAAATTTCAAGAAATGCGCTAACTTTAAACTCTTAGTGAGAAGTTGAAGATACCATCCAATTTTACCGTCGGCATGTGGCAAGACATCCATCTGAAAAAGTGTGTGAAAGATGTGGTTCATTATCATACTGGTAATTGCCCATACTTGCAAGTAAGTTGACAATAGATTATACCTTTTGATGTAATGCGCGAAAAATCATTTTTACCTGCATTGCACACGCAAGTGAAAAACGTGGCAGTGAGAAGCAAAGGGATGTAAGTGCCAAAGCTAAAAATTTGGAGATAACCAGTACGAATGATTAGTGAATCTCTCCTCTGTCTTGGGGTAAGAGATTGTTGCTCTGGTAGGTTCCGCTATACAGCATGATTGAGAAAAACTTCTCAACGAAAGCCTACCAAGAACCGCAACTTTAAACGCGTTTTACTCAAAACTGTCATTTACATCCATGAATATACATTTACATCCAAAATATCCATTTACATCCAAAATGTCCATTTACAGCCCTTTGCTTCTCACTGCCTCATTTGTACTATTTCAAAAAATAAATACTTATCACATAGTAGTTTTTACACGGTTCATGGGATAGTGAAAAATTAATTTTAAAAACTCGGGAAATGTCCCCACTCAATTAAATCTGAACAGTAAAAAAAAAAAAAAAAATCCCATAATCGAAGAAAAAACATACTTTGTTGCTATGCCAATCATCTATGTTTGTTGTTGCTCAATAAAGGCAGATTTCTAATTCCATTTTTAGAAGATTATGATATAAAGTTCAACTGAATTTACCTTGTCGTACACATTCGGGCAATAAAGAAATCATGAGCAACTAAACAAAATTTTCATCCATACAGGCTTTAGGTATCGCTAATGGGTGTACGATGGATAAAGATTATGACCAACCTTAACAATGAGTGAAGTATGAAAGAAGGGCGTTAACTTATTTTTAACGGATATTCACGCTACGATGAAAGACTCGCATTGAAGAAGGGGGTTACGTGATTCTGGGGCATTAATATGGTAAACAGAACCCACGTGGAACTCAAATTACTTCCGTCTACGAATTTGTACTTTGCTGTTCTATGAATATCAAATGGTAAAAACATTTTTTAATAGCTCGATCCATTTAACAAGTCATATTTTCAGATGTACTTTGTTAAGAGGCTGACGTATTTGCTGCACACGCAAGAGACGGGAGGTTAAAATAGATTTTTCAAATTCTAAATTACTATTTACTGATTTTAATGACGTTATTTATAAAAAAAAATACTAGCTGCATTGCTCGGCTTTGCACAGTCTACCTCAAAAATAAAAGTTATGTCACGTGACACGCGTTCAACAATCAGGCTTGAACGAAAAAAAAAAAAAACAAAATCAGTAAAATTTTGCGGCAGATTGCAGAAAAATATCCAAAAAGGAAACATTTTAAATCCCCCGAATGCAGGAAAAGCCCCAAAACAAAAACCAAAATTTTGTTTGTTCATATTCGAAGAAAAAAAAATAGCAACAGATCTTTCATTTAATTACTTTCTTCGCGCTACAAATTTTAATAAAAGCATTTTTGCAGAAAATTGATATGAACACTGAATAATAATTTGGATGGAGGAAAGCCTTCGAAAAATAGGAATTTTATGTCGAAATCTAAGTGTAATATTTAATAGTTTTAATTTATATCTCCGCTAATTATTATCGGAGGATTATGTTAAATAGCTAAACATAAAGACGGGAAGATTACGAATCCATCGATACCTGGTTCGATGGTGAGTTCAATGTCGTTCGGGAGAAGTAACTTGGACATACATACATAGGTACATACGCTCAGTTTTTAATTATATCAGATTATGAAGTTAAAACTCCACAAATGGCAATTAGAATAGCAGATACGTGTTTCGTAATCATAAAGAATGGAATGAATGAGCGTATGGATGGAAAGTTATTCGACAATTGGTGTTAGACGTAAAGAAAGTCATAGGAGGCAGTAAGAAGCAATGGGATGTAAGTGCCAAAACTAAAAATTTGGAGATTACCATTACAAATGCTAGGTGAACCTCCTCTCTGTCTAGGTACAAGATATAGTTCTAACAGCCGTGGTAGGAGCTCCTATACAGCATGGTTTAGAAACAAATTTCAATGAAATCCTACCGAGTCCTGCAACTTTAAACGCTTTTTACTCAAAACTTGAAAATGTCCACTTACATCCCTTTGCTTCTCGCTGCCTCAAATGGTAAGTGAACCTCCCCTCTGTGTTGGAGCTAGAGATAGTACAAGTAGCTCTGGTAGTTGTTGCTATACATAATGATGTAGAAAAACATTTCAGGGAACTCTGAATAGGACCGGAACTTAAAACGCATTTTACTCAAAACTTTAAAATGTCCACTTACATCCCGTTGTTTCTCACGGCCTCAAATGGTAAGTGAACCTCCCCTCTGTGTTGGAGCTAGAGTTAGTACAAGTAGCTCTGGTAGTTGTTTCTATACATAATGATGTAGAAAAACATTTCAGGGAACTCTGAATAGGAACGGAACTTAAAACGCATTTTACTCAAAACTTTAAAATGTCCACTTACATCCCGTTGCTTCTCACGGCCTCAAATGGTAAGTGAACCTCCCCTCTGTGTTGGAGCTAGAGATAGTACAAGTAGCTCTGGTAGTTGTTTCTATACATAATGATGTAGAAAAACATTTCAGGGAACTCTGAATAGGACCGGAACTTAAAACGCATTTTACTCAAAACTTTAAAATGTCCACTTACATCCCGTTGTTTCTCACGGCCTCAAATGGTAAGTGAACCTCCCCTCTGTGTTGGAGCTAGAGTTAGTACAAGTAGCTCTGGTAGTTGTTTCTATACATAATGATGTAGAAAAACATTTCAGGGAACTCTGAATAGGAACGGAACTTAAAACGCATTTTACTCAAAACTTTAAAATGTCCACTTACATCCCGTTGCTTCTCACGGCCTCAAATGTAAAACAAAATGCACCATTGAATAAAATCATCATGGAAAAGTAGGATCTTTTTGAAAATTGATAGAAACTGTTTCTAAAGTGAAATTAGATACAAAAGCAAAAAAAATTGAATAAATCAATAAAATATCAGCATTTTATGCAATATGCTTTCAAAACAGCAACTTTGACTAAAAGATGTTTCTTGTATGTGATATATTTCATAACGAGTAATTTAATTTTTTTTTAAAAGTCGTAGACTACTTCGGTCAACAAAGAAAACTTTATTGAAGTAACTTTATTAATTAATTAATAAAACTAAACTAATGAATTATTATTTAAAAGACGCTGTATTAACAGAAAGTGTCATCCGCTACAAAATTTAAAAAGTATATTTGAACTTGAGTAGATGAATAAAAAGTATTTTGTTCATGATTGAAATTCGAACAAGATATATAAACATATATAGGGAGACTGAACTAATAGTAGGAATTGAAAAACGATCGGCACATTTCGATCAGGACGATTGAAAATATGTTTTAAAGGACGTGATATTACGTGCAGAAGAGATCAATGTGAATACACCATGTAAAAACACCAAAATGGCAACAAAAAAAAAACCCTGCAGTTTAGGCTAATGAACTCTTCCAACAAAAATAAAAAAAACTATCCTTAAAAGTATACTAGACATTTTTCTACCTTCAAAAATCGTCGAAACTTTCGGTTTTATGTACTTTCCCATTAACTCGGCTTGAAAGACGGAAAATCATCTGGGGATTTAAAGTCACAAAATATGAAAAAGAAGTTCCACTTCGGCAAATTGCCGTCGCAAAATGTGAACTTGATTTTTACGTAGTATCCTATTAGGAGGAAAGCATCAGGTTACTGCCTGTCGCTGATAAATTATTCGCTATTAGTTTTCACATACGATGCTTCAAAAACGTTCCACGAGTAGAAAGAACATCCTAGTGTCTTCGAAATCCAGTAATCTGAGGAGGTTTAATAAGATTTGTTATGTTCTTTTCTTTTGGAAAGTAATAGTACTTAAGGAAACAACCACTAAGCTTGCAGTATACGCGATAATTAATTCAAAACCTTGAGCTCTCCGTTTTTCAAAATAAATCGCGACATGCTTAAATATTTAATTTTTACTTTAAAACATAAAACACAAACGATCGCTTAATTTTGCTGCAGCGTCGTTCCCCGTGGAAAAACGGCGACGCCAATGCGAAACGCAATCGTCTTTTTCATCCGCCTTTAAATTATTTTGGCAAAGGAAATTCCCAAATAGTGACACTCCATGTAAGATGGCGAAAAAAACTGAGAAATAATGAGATCTTTCTTGGACTGAAGAGAATCATCTAAACGGTAAACAGGAAGGAAAATTAAAAGCGGATAAGAAATATTTTCTTTTTCAAATTATAGCTAAAGTTTCTTGTATGTTGACTCAATCTATGGGGGCGGGGTATCATTTTTAAGGAAAGCTAAAGGTTTACAGAAAATTGACTGCTCTCGATGAAATAAACAATGTCAGAAGAACATCTCTTAACTGCCCTCGATTAGAAGCATCTCTCTTTAAACCTGTTTGCTAAAAAAATGCTCATTAGTAATTTAAGACCTAAATTCCTTTATGAATGGATAGTAAACAATTGTGATACTTCTGTAAGAAAAAAACATATTTTGGGTGACCTTTTGTTTAATTCCTAAATTTTCACTTCAGTAAATGAAATTGATCGTCAAAATAAAATTTGAAAAAAAAAAAAAAAAAAAAAAAAAAATCACGAAAACTTTCTTCATGAAAAATCTTCCCTTTACCCATTTACAAGTTTTTGGAATTTGAAAAATGCTTAAACAATAAAATCATACTTATCTAGATACATTGCGTATCTATGACACTTTATATTCCGCGTAAAAAAGTGAAATTACAGCAGGTTGTCTTCTCTGTATTGACACTACATTAGCAGTGAAAACACATTTACAGAATTCATTTATATTTGCTAACAAAGACAGGGGGGGGGGGATGTTATCAGCTTTGTGATTTGGCTATAGAAACAATTTTGTATTTTTTAGAAAAGTGTCTTGAAAAGTGGGGGTGAACTTTAGAGCTCAATGTATGAAGTTTTGAAAAATTTTTGGCACCGTGTCACTCATTAAAATATTCATCAGTTTTTAATGTTTGCATCTCCAATAAAAAGAAATAATGCTCATGATACTTCAAAAAACAAAAAGCTGGAAACTAGCTAAACTTAAACTTGAAATAATTTTTAGTTCAAATATTTTCGCACAATTATTATTATTATTATTTATATTTATTTTTTTGCCTCCTCATGACGTACCTGGAATGCTTGATGTGTGTCATCTAAAGAGTTCTCTTAGGATACAACTATCATAGGTTTAGAACCACTATCATTTGTGATACGCAGTGTAATTCATAACCTTCTAGGCTAATGAACGCCAGGAATGATATAAAGAGCTTCAGATAAATAGGAAGTTAGATGCATTTAGCTTACTGTGGACTGCAAAGAACTTCAATACTCTCAGCATTCTTCCTGGGTTTTAATTCGGTGTTACTGTTAATATTACAGTAGTACTTCGTGTAAGTGTGAATTTTGCTGGTAATTTTACTATTTTGTACAGTTTTAATCTAATTCATTATTGTTGTGAGGACGTAACAAATATTTTTATTCAAAGCAAAAAGTTAAAGAATTCAAACTCACCAAATCATGCATACCAAATAATTGAAAAAGTACCTAAAAAAGAAATTAAAATATTAGTACATTCATTTAAATGTACCTTGGATGCTTCGGTTGCCAAATCGATTAACTCCACTTAAAAAAAACATCATTTTTGCTTTAATAGTGCTTAATCAATGCTTAGCATGTGAATTTATATTAAAGTTTTTTTGAGTATATTTCTGACCATGTGATGGCAGAAAATGTAACACGAGGACCTATTTACTCCTACGTAAAACACAATCTTCTTCATAACTTTTCTTGACTTTTTGTTTTATGGAGTTAATCAATTTGGCAACTGAGGCATCTGTATATTAAAATACTAAATCTATCTGGGTCATTTTCCCTAAACAACGCAATTTGGACAGGGCAAGGAATGGCATTCACTGTGCCAGGGGAATGACACTTAGAGGAAATAATGCGTTTTACAGACGATATTATAATTTATGTGGGAAAAGGAAACACTACTTTTATGAAATTGAAAAAGATCCAATGTCGTGGTGTCCAAAAAGTAGTTATTGCGGTTATTTGTTTCCCTTACATTTTACAGGGGAAGGACGACAGGGGAATGACAAAAATTAAAGTTAACTTATTCATAACTGCAAACAGCAAATATCAATGTCACTTAAACTAAGGAGGGGAAACTCTATACAAACAAGAGTCAATCATTCATTGAGCGATTATTACAAAATTAAATGAATTATCAAAGACAGGGTAATGACAGTCATTAAAAATACTTATCAAGATTTAACTTGATATCACCCGAATAATACTCGACACCGTATATTTATTCAAAAAGAACTAATTAAGATTATTTCTATGATGAGACCAGAATTCAAAGATTAAATTATGAGTTAATACAACTATTACCAGGTGTGAGAAACATTCATTCCATTCCTCGACAGGGGAATGACAAAAAATCAAAGGACATTTTTTACTATTTTTTTTTTAAATAATGCAAACCTTGAAGAATTTTTTTTTCTATTTTACAACATTGCATAACACTTCTTAAGAGGTTAAACAACATTTTCTGTACAAATATGCATGGCTTCCTGAATCTTTAGAGCTGATTTTGCTTTAAGGTGGAGGTACGGACACACAGGGGAATGACATTTATCATGTCAAAATATTATTTAAATGCATAATAATAATAGAGTGTTTGTTTTAACTTATTTTACAAACATAAAAACATGTTGTTAAAGCATTCTAGCGTCAGTTTTATTTCGATACTAGTTAGTTTGTTATTTTTGGTGCAAGGACAAGAATTTAGCAGTTTAGAGAAAATGACCCATCTACTTAATTTTGCATTTTCATGGTGCCTTCGAGTTTCTTTATGTGTTAATGGAAGTTTGAGATGTTTTTTTTAAAAATCAACTTAGCATCAGATACTAAATATACAAGCATTTTCAGATAGTGTGATGCTCTACGTGGATTGGAAATCATGTGAGCAATAAATTTTATGAATAAAACCATATGTTATAACACTTAATTCAAATACAGGTAACACAAAGTTTCTAAACAAACAATTGTAAATATAAGTTCCTGTGTGCAACTTTTTTTCCATGACACGAATTGGAAAAAAAAAATTATACATCTACACTGTTAAAACCAGGGGTTCCAGACGAGTGAAAATATTCCCTCTAAGGTGAAAGCATAGTGCCTGAAGGTGCAACACAGGCTAGAAAATAGAGCAGAGGAGCCAGAACATCATGCAATCGCGGAAAGACTCATTGCGCATGCGCTTTTTGCCTTAGACATACATTCAACCATCTCAATATGGCGGACAAATGATGATTGCGTTTGTGTGTCTTTCACATTGAATGAAGTACACTATTGGATTAAAACCCAACTTTTCTAGGATTAATTATCCGAAATTACAAGTAGGTACAGCTTTTGATCACTTTGTAGCTTTTAGGGCTTTCAAACATAGTTAAGTGTTTAAAAGTGCATTTATTGCTTTTCAGTAACCGTTAGTCTTCTAGTTCTCGTTTACCGTTACTATCGTGAAATTTCCATCATTCAAAACGCTACTAAAAATATCTGTCATTATTTTCTTGAATACTCGATAAGCAGCTTTTATTAGTCACCAAAAGAACCTTAATAAAAATGTTTCTTGTGCTTCGTAGATTATAACATAAAGCTAGCGAAAAAAAAAATCTCTCTCAGTCTAGCTCTTTTTTTCTTTTTTTTTGCTTTTTCCTTCAAGTGTTAGAATAATTTCCTGTTAGCGGTCCTCGAAAGCGTTAGAACTTTCTTTTGGTTTTTTATTTAACTGTCGAAAAACTTTATGTGCATTTTCTTTTGTTACTTTTGATTAACGTTTATGAAACGATTTTGTTTTTCCGTAATTGTAATATCCCTGTATATTTTTGGCTCATCATTTAAATAATCCATAAGTACAGCTATGCTTCATTTTCGGAATACGTCAAGTTTTAGTAAATGTATAATTTCTCACATGTTTTAAATAATTACTCGTTTTTAAATTATAACGTATTTGTGACAGATCTTTGATACCAAGTGGAGGGGTAGATATTTATTGTTTTATTAATTTTTCACATTACTTTTTGTTAAAAAAAACCATCAGAACCCTGAATTTTTTCACATGTTTTTTAACGGCCCCAGAGTTATTATTCATATTATTTATTTTATGATTCTTTAAGAAAACGATAAAGATTTCACCGGTCCGCAAAGTTTTTCATTTGCTTTTACCGCGCCCGTGGGTCAAAAGAGGTTGAGAAACACTGAGCTAGAGCACGAGCAGATGAATTAACGCTATGAGCACTTCTTAACTATGTTGAAAACTCTGAAATATGATCAAATGCTGTAATTACATGTTTTAATCATTTCCAATACCGAGCTCAATGTGAAAAATGTCCAAAACGTAGAATATCATAAATCAAAACAAAACTAAAAAAAAAAAAAAGTACACAACTGTATTCAAAAACGCACACAATACGGGGGAGGGGGGAGAAGGATCTATAGTAAGGGTGCCATTTCTCTCTCCGAAGGATCCTTTTTTTCACTCCGGCTGTCTAGTTTTTAAAAGGTGCCTGTTTTTCACCCTATTTAAAGGTGCGATTACAACTCCGTATTGGGTGCCGCTGGTGAACAAGCGTTTCTCCCCTGAAAGGTGCCGAATGCATCCTGTAGTTTTAACAGTGTAGTGTTCAAAATGTTTATTATGTACATTAATAACTTAAGGAAAGAAATGACAAAACCATATGTATTTATTCCTTATTTGCAACATGCGGTGACTTTAGTTCAAATTTGATATTTACTGTATTTTGGCATAAACAACCTTTTGAATACACACTAATACTAAAGAAAGAAGCAAACACCTTAAAAATATACACGATTAAATATAGCAACAGTTCAACAATAGAGAAAACAACCTTTAGTAAAAGAAAATATTTAGAGAAAGAAAAAAATAGTAGCGCTGAAAGTAAAAAACAGTAGCCGCTTTAGCAGATAGAACAATGAATTAATAAACAAAATAGTTTCTTTAATATTAAACATATATTAAATTCAAATTGCTCTATATACATTCTATAGTTTATTAAATAAAATATAGAAAAAAAAATATGTAGTTAGAGATGAACTGAGTTCAGAATAATCTAAGACAAAAAAAAGCGACAGAAACAATTTCAGTCAACATAAACGCCCCCCCCCCCCCCCGCCAACATACCAAATGCCCCTAAAATACATGCGAGCTTTGCCCCGCAGAATATTTTGAACCACATCTGGAAATGTCACCGTAGTTTAAATGCGTCCATCAACAGCACTGGGTGGCTTGCTCCAAAATGCAAAGTGCATGCAAATGAGATTCTGGATGGGAAACGGCAAGTCGCAGGGGCCCGAGGGGTCAGTCGAACAAAAGGGGACATCACTGATATGTTCGAATCTAAACGATATTATCTAGAGTATTTTCTAATGATTAGGGTGTCGATGCTTTTAAGCATGCCTCTAAGGACCTGCTGCTAGTAGGTTTTGATAAAGTATTTCTTGAGATTTCCTGTGTTATGGATACCAGCTGGCAACGATACTTTTGATTCGATACCAGTGATGTCAGTACTTTCAGGTAGGATACTGGCAGATATACAAAAGGTGGAGTTTTGAAAAGTGGTTTCTTGTAAAATTACTTTCGACAAAAAAAAATCTGTTTCAAGACGATAGGACACATGTTTTAGAGATGAAATTAAATAGAATTATATGCAAACGCATAGATTCAAAATATCTATTATTTAGAACCTTATTTTGAAGTGACAGAGGTGAACTTTTCCCATCCTTTGAGCCACGATTTCTTTTTATGCTTTTGTAGAAATGCCACTGTTTACATCAGTATCGCCCTTGTATGCACGTGTGTGTGTGTACGCCGACCTTGCTAACTCACATTAACATTGCGGTTTCTGATTTTTAAATAACAGTTCTCATTCTGTTTTTTAACTATAAAAATACTTGGAAAATAGATAGGTTTCTGGAATGCACACCTGGGGAACTTATTTCACTTTTGTTTATTGGAGGACTGTTACAGAAACTTTAAGCTCTCTGCCAATTTTCGCTTGACGAGATTTCAAACTCGGGTGATCAGATTTATTAGATAAGGATTCGGCCTTTTCTGCTCAAAATATCCTAATATTCAGAAACACTTCTGGACGAACACTAGATTAGGACGGGTGCTTGAAATGTTCGCTATATAGAGAGATTTTAATTCAAGCCATTTTGAACACAGCTGTGTTGGAGATGATGCGAACTATATTCCTCCGCTAAAATCTTTTGTGATAAGCGGTTTGTTGGCGCCATTTGAGCGCTAACAATCCGGTCAGAGGAATGCAGGGTATTATGGTGGAATCGGATGTACTAAACCAAGGTGTTTGAACGCGTTAGTTTAAGTAGAGAGGAAACCTGTGGACTATGGTACCATAATCCCGGTTATTTAAAATCTTCATCAGCTGATCTGAGAAATCGATGGATATGCAAACTGAGAATAGTTTGATTTTGTAGCTTGGAGTAAGTTAGATGAAAACTTACTGAACTTCCCTGAGCAGTTCAAATGCGATTTTTACAGAAAGAGGTGCCCTGAACTTAAACTTGTTAGATGGGGCGGGGGGAATTCTCAATTTGCCGAATGGAACTCCACACTTTACCGAAAGATAAAATTCAGGTATGCACACATACGTTCATCCAATGAAAAGAGACATTCAGGCATTTAAAAAATGGAATTGTAATTTTGTCTCGAAATTAGCCGAATCTGATATATTATAGTAACAACGGCTTAAAACATAAATCTCTAATCTAAACCTGTAATTCACTTACTGTGCTACGATTTAAATATATTTTTTTCTTTTTTGACAAATGAGATGATTTTTTGTAGCATAACTTCATGTAGTCTTCAACTCGAACAAAATATGCTTTGTGCATTAACCGAAATTTGACAAATTAAAGTATGAGCGTTTTCTATGATAATATGTATTACTAATTTTTACATAAGCTCAAATAACAGAGCACCCTACATATAGTAGATATAAAGTTAACTATGCAAATATTAAGAAGGTTTGAATTCAAGAAACTCTGATATTTTGAGGCGTAACATACCCCACCTCCCCAGTTCAAGGTTAAAAGTTATTCCATTTAAAAATAATTATGAATTACCTAATTACCTTTATGTTCAAAATGAATATTTTTGCTAATTTCTTAAAAAATGTTTCATAATTACTTTGATTTTTCACTTTGTTTTTTAACCGGTCATTCGAACATTTACCTAAAATCTTTAAACGTCCTTCGTGCTCAAATGTTAGAAATTTTTTTAAGGAATTTTCTTTTTACATGAACGAGTGGTTTTCTTAGCCATCAAAGCTTTCTTCGTAAGGTACATTTTGAAAAAAATTTTGTCTAAGACATATTTTAAAATAATGAAATGAATAATATTTTGTGACAACAAAAGAAATGGGACTGGAAAACATTCATCACATTCATATATTTAGAAATATGCTTCATTATTGCTTTCAATTAGATTAAATAAAGTTGACTGGAGCGAGTTGGAAAAACATCCACTACCTCCATATTTTTATAAATATGATTAATATTGCTTTAAAATAAAAAAAAATGTTGAAATAAAATAAACTGCTGGTTATATTGGCAAAGAAGTGTCATGATACCATCACAAAAATAACACACAATTTTCTATACCAGAAATTTGTGGACACTTTTTTGAAAATTATTTAGGTACATGTATTACTTCAGAGAATAATAGAGGTTTTGTCGATAAAGTGGTGCATAAACTTGACATAAACATCAGAAATAGATTGAATACTAAAGAGAAGAAAGAAGATGAAATATTTCCTTCAAAATTTTGTTCTTTTAAATCTGACCACCAAAGAAAACGTGCAACGCATACAAACGAAAAAAATGCTTCTCCCAAAAGTGAAAAAAATGGAATAAAATACTGCAAAACCGGATCTCTACGATCAATAGAAGACAGTGTCGTAAAATATGCCCCAAAGTTTTCCTTTACAATTCAAGATGAGAAAGGATGTAAATGCTGCGAAATAACACATTATATATATATATATATATATATATATATATATATATATATATATATATATATATATATATATATATATATATATATATATATATATATATATATATATATATATATATGTATGTATGTATATATGTGTGTGTGTGTGTGTGTGTGTGAGAGAGAGAGAGAGAGAGAGAGAGAGAGAAAGGGAGAGAGAGATTTTATAAAATTGCACTAAATAAATTAATGCTACAAAAAGCAATAAGATGAAGATGTAAGTATTGGAATAAGCAACATATTGTCAATGGAAATGTTTTAAATACAGTGGTTTATGAGCAGTAAATGTTTCGTTTCCAATTCCTCAGGCGTCTGGAATTGTGATGATTTTGTAAATTTTAATCTTTTCATGTTTTTCGTTAAACTCCACCAATCAGTCTACCTAATCAAAGGCTATATATCCCAATTGAGTTCATGCTGCTAAACGTTTCGCGTCATAAAATAGTGAGCAATAAATAAAGTAATTTGAATGATCTTGAAACCTTTATTTACTCACATATTACCAAGTGGGGGGAGGGGGAGGGGACCTGAAAAGAGTTAGTTAAAAAATAATTTTGGCAAAAAGCTTTAAACAAAATTTAAACTAATCAGCAAGAAGGTTGATTCAAAAAAGCTCCATAATAAAACTTTCTATTTGAAATAAATGTACGGCATAGAGGAAACAAAATGGTTTTAAGTTAGACACAGCTGATTGATGAAAATGTTAAATGTTAATTTTACGTGTAAGAAATTAAGATTTTGCTAAGAAAAAAAGAATACTAAACTTTTAAAATTTGTTCTATATAAAAGATATTTATGATTATTTATGACAACTGTTGGATACCTAACAATATTATTGCCCGAATACAAACTGAGGAAGAAAGTTACTTGCAAAAAGTAAGTGCTGAGAAATTAGCTCAAAGTTGAATCTGTTTCTATAAAATTCGCTTTATCCAAACTTTGTTTGTGTAAAATTTCTTAGTAATAAGTCCGATTGAGGACGATATTACTTAACCAAAAATAGACACTCAAAAGGGAAAAATACCGAAATCCTCGGGATCATTGAGTCTCTTCCACATCAGAAAACTCAAGACAAAGTAAGATAAAAGTCCTTCTGCCAAAGAGGTCCATCTTCACGCAAGAAGAAAAGTTACTGCAGGAATGATTTCTTTCGCCACATTAGTTTTGGCCTTTGCATTGATTTCCTCCAGGTCCATTGGGAGAAAGGGACAATCAGATGGAACATCTGACCCATGGGACAGGTACGGACGATAAGCAGGGACAGAGAACGATAACACTCAGCTTGTTCTTAGCTTGTCTTTTCTTTTTCACCTCGTTGTCCATTTGCAGCCTTAAACAGCCGCAGTTTTTCTTTTGCCCTTCTGTCTCATATTCATGTGTCTTTTCCAGTTGGGTTTTATCTTCCATTTTAGATACTTGGACTTTCTGAATTGGATATAAGCAAGGGAAATGGTCTCATGCGAAAGATCCAGCAACTCTCAATAAATGAAAATTTAAATCTACCCAAAGAATTTTAGAATCGTGTATTTTTAAAAAAATGCAATAGGTTTTATGTGCGGAATGCTCTCTAGTATTGACTACACAATTTGACTAAGGACACGGTTTGAATAGTATTCATTCAAGTGCTGAAATTTTATGATTTTTTAACGATAAAGTAGTGTTTATCACTTGATTTGCTAATGATAAGGAAGTATCTATCACGTGATTTTTTTTTAAATATAAAGTAGTGTCTGTTACATTATTTGTTTATAGCGTAACAGACGTGCCTATGACGTGATTTGCTTATGATTAGGTAATGTCTATCACGTGATATGTTTTCAATAAAGTAATGTCCATCACGTGATTTACTTATGATAAGGTAGTGTCTATCACGTGATTTGTTAATAATAAAGTAGTGTCTGTTACGTGATTTGTTTATAATAAAGTAGCGTCTATCATGTGATTTGTTTATTATAAGGTAGCGTCTATCATGTGATTTGTTTATTATAAGGTAGCGTCTATCACGTGATATGTTAGTGATAATGTAGTGTCTATCAAGTGATATGTTAGTGATAAAGTAGTGACATGCTTTGCCAACGAGCCTTATGAAATCTTCCTCAAGCATCCCAGAGATTAATAAGAACTTAACCCTGTGAGGAAAAAGAGGGAAATGTCGGTGTGATAACGAGATTAATTATTTTATTGATCTTTAGTGAGGAAGAATTTCGGTGGTTAGTGAACCCTAATAGAACTTTTAATTTTAAATTTCTGTTTCAGCCCTACTGCATTAATACGTAAAGTACATACTTTTATGAATCAAATGTGCTCCAGAACAAAATTCTGAATGATGCTGACTAAACTGTTGACTTCTTTCATCATACTGAAAAATATATTTCTATTTTATGATTAATCTTGGATTCTTAATGCTATTCATTATGCCAGACTAATCTATGGAGTTTGTCAGTAGATCTCTAATGAATGATGACCACTCCTCTACTACTTCTCTGTTAATATAAAAATGCAATCACTCAACCCAAATATATGTAGGTATCATTCAATAATAGATATCAATTAGGCTAATTATGTATCAACATAATCATAACTTAGATATATGTAACATAATCATAACTTAGTATATGGAGGTGTATAAAGGATGACTAAAGCTTTTCTATAGTGTTTGTGCGAATTTCTTGAACACTGTAATGAACAAGTCTATACAGCCAGTGAAGTTCTTATGTGTTGTCCAACGATAAACTCGTCATGAAACCAGCAGAGATTTTTTAAAGATCTCTGAATGAATACTTCCAGATTAAATGGGAAACATTAGATACTCTATTCTAATTTCGTACGAAACCAGTGCTAAAATATTTTATGTTTAGAGATTCATAATATATATTTATATACTAGCTGACCCAGCCACGCGTTGCTGTGGCAAAGAAGTTGAATCAAAATAATATTTTGCTCATTATTTTGATAGAATCAAATAATTATTTTTTAATAAAGCTTAAAATAGTGTAGCCAATTCTAAAACATATGAGATTGATAATGGGCGTGTTAGTCTGAAGTAAGTACTTATTAAATTTAGTAAGAAGTAACTAAATTTTCTATGGTAATGCACTATACTCAAGCTTAGTAAATTTTGCAAGTATGACCTCGGCCAAAAAAATAATAACTTGAAAGTGATATTAAATATCGAAGCTGATTGTAAAATATCGGAATGTAGAAATTAAACCTAAACCACCATACACCTTTAGAATGTACACTACATTTTATACAACTCAGCTTTATCTCTTGTTTGTAATCAATAACTTCTTTACAAAATACACTAAATTAAAAACATATAAACATTAAATTTTATAAATGAGGTAGATAACATGGACTTTGAAAATTGTTTCTATTATTTGAAAACTGAAAATTATCTAAGCACTAATTTGTGCACAATATTGTATCTTAACCTGTCTTTCGCTAGCACGATTCGGTATGATAAGTTTCCTACTTGTGAGTAGGCGATAAATAGTTGCCTATGAGAGAAAAATGTATGTTTCAAGTCCAAACCACATGTTTGGTCTTTAGATCGATTTATGGTATTTGCAAAAACTTAAGGAATCGGAAATTTAAGTCTTCCAAATGTGTTTGAAAATTATGACGCTATTAATGTATTACGTGGAAACACAAAAATTTCTCCTTTAAATTTTCCCGTCAACATTTTTGACTTTTGATGGATAAACGTGTACCGTTGTACAATTTAGGTGGTTTCAAAGTGCGAAAAAGAATAATTTGTAAACCAATTTTAACCGGAAATCGTGTAGTGGCGTCCCTGCAATATACAGACAATTTTAAATTCAGTTGGAATGCTTATGGCTTTGTTTTTATCGAAAACTGTTTAGCCTTGTTTAGCATCAACGGTCAAAACAATCTGATTACCATTTTTTTTTTCAGCTGTCAGTAATGGCTCATTATTCGCAATAATTGTAGCTGAGACAGCGTCATTGTGTGTGCACTGCTTTTCTCGTTGCGAATCAATATTAACTAAGTCGGTGGCTAATCAATCAGGTGATAGCACACCATAATGGCTAAACAACAAATTTGAAATTGAAATGCATAAAACTTCAATCAACACTAAAGCTACGTTATACATCTCAGGCGTAAAATCTAGATTTGGACATCAGTGTGTTTGTTTAGCTCTAAGGAGTACATCTTTAAGCATAAAATTTATATAGTTTTCCACAGAAATGATGCTTGTGTTGGATAGTATGTCGTCAAAATTATTTTAAACAGTTGACGAATACTGTTTCTCGTTATTTCAAACCTGCATCAGAAAATATCAAATCCCAATGAGTGTCTGCTACGAATAATTACAATTTACGACATGAATCTTGATATGTATTAAACATTCGACAACTAACGGTACGCAAATATTCCTGTCTGTTCGGGAAATTTTACCGAAATCAAATACAAAAAAAAAAAAAAAATGTTGTCTTTGTTTTGGACGCGCAGTTTTGTTTTGGATGGAGTTCTGGTCCCAATGTCTTGGTTTTCTCCAATTCAAAACAGTCATTTCACTGAAACCTTCAGAGATAACCTAGGTAAGTTTAAAAGTAACAGCTTGGCAAATCAACTTGCAATCATGCACAAAGAATTCTTCTAGCTTGTTACTTTTGCATTTGTATTTGCATGTTCATGGTCACTCACATTATCTCGACATTACGCTATAAAAACGATTGTTTTAAACATGTGTTGATTTAATCGGAATAACTGGTAATGTCCGCCGGAAATCTCAAGACAGTATTCAGACAATGCCAGCTTAAAGTGTATCGTTGCCTTTCAAATCTTGCATACTCCTATGATGTTTTTCGAATGAACGCTTTTGCTCATGAGGCTTAGTACGCTTATCCCAAATTATGATGGCACTCTTTCACAACACTACAGTCATTCCGCGTTTTTTCTTTAATGTTACACATTGCGTTTCGTTTGTTATGAATATCTAATAGGCAACATTAAAGCTGAACGTGCTCTTCGTCTACCATCTAAAACATCTCTAGCAACACTGCCTGACAATGCTATTGTCACTGCATTTTTCTGTTGCAACCGTATCTTTGCAAGAAATAATGATATTAAAAATGTCTTGGGGAGAAAACACAAAGAAAAGAAATAATTTCCGCTTAAATTCAGTAACTTTCAAGAAAATATCCTGGAATCATTTTGAAGAATTCAGTAGTCTTCTCGGTTAAAGCCGGTTATGTGTCCAGCACCTTCAGAGAAGTCTAGCGTAGATTTAATATCATAGCTTGATTTAATATCACCTTCCTGCTTCTCCGAGAAAGCGCGCAAATCATTAATGCACGCAAGCATTGCCAAAAATAAGTCTTAACTCTCAAGCAATTTGCTCGAATGCAAGTCGTCTGCAGTTCTTCCAACGCTCTGTGATCCAGACGTTTTTTCGCTCTCAAAGGAAGCAGTCAAGCTAGACGGAGCGTTGTCGAGTCGAAACCGATACACTTATTAAATACGTTTAGTTAATTTTTCTACTGGTGGGACAAAAATCTTTTTCACGACGGTGAGAAATGTGCATTTCTGCCCTTTGTAGCATTTCAGGAAACGTTTTGACAAAGATAGTTGATTTTCTCAGAAGGTGAATAAAAACGTAAAAACCACCGAAACGTTCTACGGATATAATAAGTAACTTTTCGGGGTTTTTTCAGTATAGTCTTTTTAGCAATAAGTCAAACGATGTGAGAGTTGTATCGATTAAATAACTTACAACGCCATCTATTAAGAATTTATGGAACAAAAAAATCAATACACACTATTAATGTGTAATAAACATTTTATTTGCAATTAAAAATTATAAAAACCATCCTATCTTTTAAGTTGGACCAAATTACAGATACGTATGAAATCTGATAAAAATCGGTTCAGTAGTTTCGGAGTTTACCTCGAACAAACATCGAGACACGAGATTTTTATATATATAGATATATATTCAGACGATTTAAAGTAATTAGATAACATTCAAGAAGTTCACCAAACTTTGCGGAAATTGATAGATCGATTGTTAAAAAAAAGGGTTTGTTTTTTAAGGCATAGTAAACAATCTACTGTATTGTTTTGACAATCTATGTTTCTCATGTGTTACGTATTACTTTCAATGATTTAAACGTCTACTTTTATTAAATGTTTTGAAAAGCTGCTTTAAAGCAAATAATAATCTTTCAAGCAAGGGACAACTGCGCAATCACTATTAATGGCATGCAGTGTGATATAAGTTTCCAAATAACTATTGAAAAAAGTCATAAATGTTAACTTTTGTCAAACCAGCATGAAAAAATGTTACTTTTGCATATTATATAAACGCTGCATGTTTTAGGCATCATTAATACATATTTCAATGGTTTTTAGTGCATTTAAGCCGGGTTTTAATAATCATGTAGATTTTACTCACAGAAAAACTTTTATTATTATCAATAATATCAGTAGTAGTACCTTGAGATCCTTCGAAATAAGTATTCACCTTCATAATGACTGAAGTTTCCTTTTTTCAGCCCATTTTCCCCACGCTTACGAAATTAGCTCGATCCCATTAGGATTCCTACCAATCAAAACACGCTAAGGCAATGCATTTCCTGTCGTAGACGTCAAAAGGGAAAATTTATTCCTCACAAAACCGGAGAAAAATTCCCTAAAGACATTTTCATCACCATATTCCCTCGGGTAGATATCATCCCCCGTCCTTAAGAAAGGAGTGATAAAAATATCGCAGATGACAGATAGGCCTTATTTCACGCACGCGAACAGAGGTCTCCGGGGTTGAAGGGAACGTTCCAAAGATGAGGATTGCCTCCTCTTGAGAATCATCAGTCCATCATCTGCAGCAGACGAACTTATTCTTGGCCTTTCAGCATTTAGTTATTCTGGAGATGGCTGTTTGATCAAGATTGGTACATGGTATAATTATTTTTGTTCTTTGAGATGTAATCAGATCGACATATTTTATGCTTATTAAATCGTTTAGTGTAAAAGTGTATTGTTTGTAATTGATATCTCATTAAATTCTATTTTATTTTACGTCATTATTTTTTGGAACTTTCAAAGAATCGCTTTCTTTGACTAAAATTTTGGTGCTGCATTCATTTCTGGAGCAAACATCAGCTGTGCCTGCTTCTGATTCAAGCAGCAGAAGAAAGAGAGAGTGAGAGAGTGAGAGAACTTTCTCAAAATAGAATTTATTTTAAGGCTATCATTTTGTAAGTTTGAGAATTCAACCGATTTTAATCAATATTGGGTCTTTAAAGCCTCTTTATTATTATTTTCTTATTTTTCAAAAACATTTTAGACTTTTTCCTGTTGTGAGGCAATCTAGTTCTTATCTCCTTTTTCGGATTAAAAATTTTCTTTATTCCCGATAACTGACTTTTTTTTCTCCGATTCTTTTCTGGTACACACTGTATATTTTCAGTGTTTTTTATGCACTTTGAGTTAAGATGAGAGTAACATTTGAATTTAAAAAGGAAACCGCATGAGCATCATTATTACGTTAGTTTTCTGCCAGAGTTTTCGCACAAAACATTTTCTGTGTTAAAATGAAGAAAATGAGAAACACAACAAGCATTCTTAGATCCCATTAAACATAAGAAATAAGATTAACCCTTTCCTCTCGATTTATTTTACTCTACACTTTCATCTTTATTTTCTCACAATATGGACATCTTAATAAGAGAATGATTGGTAAAATAGCTAATGGATTTTTATTTCTTTTAACATAGTAATGGGAGTATTGTATTTGCGAAAACGTTTTCACTTAAATATCGGCTTAAATTCTCATTTTGCTTACCCCCGAAAGAATGTTGAGTTGTTTTTCGGCACGACTGCACCTAGGAACGTATGGATACTCAAAATATCAATTTGACGATACTCGAGTAAATTAATACGAGTTTTCTCGTGATGTCTGTATGTACGTATGTATGTTTGTATCTCTCATTACTCAAAAACAGTATGCTGTAGAAAGTTGAAATTTGGTATGTGGACTCCAAGTGCTCGTTTATTTTATGAAACGCAGTCATATTTTGTGAATAATAAACAAAAGCAAAACTATTTTAACAAATTAATAATACGAAGTGACTTAACTGTGATTGTTTATTATTTTGTTTTCCTTTTCCTTTTGCAAAGCGCTTTTACGACTAGAATTTTTTTTATGAATATTTGTTTAGATTTAATTTTACGTGCAAACAACTTGTAAGAATTCAACCTTTTTTGAGAACTAAAATTTCAGTAACATTTTGGTGCCCTGATTTGGAAAGTAGTGATTATATTCGGAAACCCTGTTAAAGTTTCAGGGAATCTTCGGGCGTTAGGGAATCTATGTTGAAGACCTCTGTGTTAAGTAATGAGTTAAAATTTAAAATTTGATCCGATACTGCACACACACACACACATTGTGATGTTTTAACAATTAAACAATTGTTTACATATTAAGAGTAAGTTTTAGTTTAGTAAGAGACACATTTAATTCAGGCATTTAAATCAACCGTATCTTCTATTAAACACATATTAATGAAACTGTATGAGGTCAAATAAGGCAGTGAGAAGCAAAGGGATGTAAGTGGACAAGTTTTGAGTATAACGTGTTCAAAGATAACATACTAGGTAAGTTTTCATTGAATTTTTTTTCTAAATCATGCTGTATAGCAGCAACTACCAGGGCTACTAGTACCATCTCTTGCCCCAAGACAGAAGAGAGGTTCACCTATCATGTGTACTGGTTATCTTCAAATTTTTAATTTTGCCACTTATGTTCCTTTGCTTCTCATTGCCTCAAATAATGTTCAATACTTCATTTAGAGGGTTGCAAAACTTCATTATCCAATATTTTTATTGATACTGTTTTCGATTTCAACCCGAATAATAATTTAGAGAGAACATACAAGTCATTAATGTTTTATTATAAAAATAAAGAGAGAAATAAACGACACCATTTCGTACAAAGTAAAAGATTGGAATAAAAACCGGATTAAATATTTTCTTAAGATCTTAAAACACAGCGCAACAAAACGGAACAAAAATGTCTGCCGACTAAGAAAGAACTAAAGGATGAAAATCTTTTGTCGAAAAGCTGTTAGACAAACTTTTATCTGTTGTTTGCGAAGGTGTTAAACTCGGGCCATTCAAACTTGCTGAGATGTTTTGGAACGTGTCCCAACGTTGTTCGATCTAGTACTTAGAAGCTTTACCTATAGTTTAAAAACGAATAAACTCGTAAAAATGGTTTCTTTACTGCTATCACATTTAAGATGTTTCGGTTTTTGGTCTTCTCACCCCTTTCCCTATAAAAGATTTTAAACACGTCATGTTAAATTTGCTATTTAAAAACACTTTGAATAAAATAGTGTTGGTACGTCAATATCATCCTGTTAAATGTTTTTTGAAGAACACAGATTTCATATTTACGAATTTAAGAACACCAATCGTCAAATATTTGATTACAAGCTCTAATGGTTGTCTTTCAATATTTGACGAGAAAAGGTAACAGTTTTCGATTTGGTTTATTTGTTTTGTAGAATGACTGCGAAATAAAAATTACACATTATCCTCTTAAAGTAGTGCGATTTATTCAGAATATATTTGTTTTTCCCCTCTACTGGGCAAGAAAGGCTTCCTATCTAAATTTTTGTTCTTAACAATATTGATATTATTCTCAACAAAGGACCATTTAGATCCATGAGGCTGTTATAAGCAGATGGCATTTAACAATATTAAGATATATATGGTAAAAATGTCGACTGCTAGCATTGACAATTAGCAATGTATAAAGTTTTGCGGTGAACATATTTTAAAGGTACTAATAGCAAAAAAATGACTTTTAGGATATTTAATCCTCAAGAGGGTGATATAATAATTTTTCGAACTATATGCAGGATTAGCCTAAAATCGGGATTATTATTGTTACAAAAATTATTACTTATATGATCACGATCATTACATTACATTTCAATGCATGTAAGGTACGCGGACAAGAGGCTAAAGTATGTTTAACGGATATTTTAATGGTTACTGTTTGATTAATGATTTGAATTATGTTTTTTTTTCCAAAAAAAGGACAGATAACCCTTTTATTTTACACTATAAACTTTTACGAAAAAATCTTTTTTTAAATACTTTTACCAACTTACGTTCTAATTCCATGGCGTATTACCATGAACCACTAAAAATCTAAGTTGGTTAAAGAAACCGAGAAAAAGAAGATATAGCTGAAAGCCAAATATGGTCTTCATATTCAGTAAGTTTTAGGGAAAAGATTACATTTCACTTCACAAGGCTCTTTCAACATTGCAAGCAGGAAGTGTCTCACAAAACTTACAAACTCCACTGCGGGGCGCAATACAGAAAGAACCGTATGCAATAAAGTCTGGTCTTTTCTCTGCAAAATGCAAAGAGTTTGTATTTTGGCCGCACTCATATGCACTATAAACAATATAAACAAAAGCTAATTCTGAAGTTAGCTATAATTAATGTTTTTGAACTAATCAATTCATAGAATTTACCTAGATATATAAATACAAAACTGGGAGGAGGGCGGGGAGGGCAGAACAAAGTAAAAATAAATCAACAATCTATTTTAAAGATCACCATAAAACAGACAAAATTAATTTTTTTGCAAAAGAATTGCTTCAGCTCTCTTTTATCAGACTGTTTTAGCTACAAATTTCTTAAAAATGCTAAGTGTGACTTTTAAAAATTTCTCGGTTAGAAGAAAAGAAACGTGTCAAACCTTTTGAAGAAATCACTTAAAAAAGCTTGTTTGCAGAGATTTCAATTAATTTTAATTTATTAATAATACATTTAATAAGGTAACAGCAGAAACAAATACAATTTTGTAAAGATCTTCAAAAAAACAAAAGCTTGAATAGAATAAAAAAAATAGAACGAAAATAACTCAATAAAATAATTTAGCGTTTGATAAGAAAAAGATATGATCAAAAAAGTTTAATCAGCGTTAAAAATGAACTATTATAAGGAAAATAATACCAGAAGCGTGGTACATCCCAAAGTAAAATAAGAAAAAATGATGAACAAAGCAAAAAAAAAAAAAAAAGTTATTCAGCAGTATTGTTAATAATAATACAAATTAATTAAAATCTTTTTTATTAGAGGAAAATAAACATCAAAACTATTTTTAGAATTAGCTCTTTAAATGGAACTCTGTAATAGAATTTTATTCAAAAGTTCTTTTGTCAGTTACTTCTTAATAAAATGTCTTACAAAAACATGGGAGAAAATCTCGTTTGGATAAATTTTCTGCAATGAATCTTTATGATTAAAAATAATTTCTTCTACCTGCTTGTTACATCTACAGAGTTTCGCTGACATAAAAAAGACTAGTTCAACAATATACAATTGTACGAAATAATAATTAGGCGAGAAAGTGACTATTTTACGTAATTTTAAAGCCTGATAAAAAAAATCCTTATGATTTTTCTTGTGTGTGGTATTTCTATGTCCAAGTATTTGAAAAATTTAAAGAACAAATGAAAATGCTGATAACCAAAGAAAAAAGCCCAAAGCATTGTACGATTTTTTTTAAATAAAAGAAATAAACTGTTTAGTTATGAGATAAATAAATACCTTTGTGCTGAATAGTAAAGTCAGACCAAACAACGTAAGTAGAAGCACAAATTTGTAAATTACAGCAGACACGTGTTTCGGCGTTACAGGGAACGCCTTTTTCAATGCAAAAATAATGAGCTTATGGATGAAAAGACATCCGACGGATGTCTTTTCATCCATAAGCTCATTATTTTTGCATTGAAAAAGGCGTTCCCTGTAACGCCGAAACACGTGTCTGCTGTAATTTACAAATTTGTGCTTCTACTTACGTTGTTTGGTCTGACTTTACTGTTTAGTTATGGTTAAAATACTTTTCAAAGTTGCGTAATCTTTCGTTTAAAGAAGAAGATATAATTTTAAAGCACACTACGGTTGCGTTCGACAAGCGTTACCAACCGCAGCGTTCTATCATCTACCGGTTACCGCACCGGTTACTATTTTTAGCTCTTGAATGTTTGATTGAAGCTATTGATCTTTAGCTGTCACGTGATCGGTTTACCGGTAGCTACAGGTTGAGCTCATCGAACGCAAGCAATGTTTAGAAAGCAAAAGACGAAGTAAAAATTTTCTTTATTTAAATTAATTTGGAGAACAAATTTAAAATTGCTACTTTTGTCAGAGGACAAAAAATTGTCACACAAAAAGCAATAAATAAATTAGTTTTATGTAATAGCTCTTAAATATGATCATTTATCTGGAAAAGAATACATATTTTGCTATTAAAAAGTTTGTAAAATTGGTAAACTGATCACATTCAGACGGTTGAGTTATCTGTCAGGAAAAGATGAAATCGCGTTCTGCGAAACGTAAACCGGTCGAGTGAAGAAAAAAATATTGGGACTTTTTTTCAGGACAGGCATTTATGTTTTAAATCAATGAATGTGGAGTAAAGGGAAATAGTGGGGAAAAGTAAAATGGTGAAATTTTTATTACTTTTTAGCGCCACCTATCTGGTAATATTTTAATTTTACAATAAGAGGTGTAATCTACTCCAGTCAAGAAAAGTCGTCTCTGAAGATCAAAGCAGATGATAATACAAGCAATTGTAAAAATTGTTTCTCACATTGTAATATTTCATTGTGTGTCAAAAATTACTTTGGTTATAAAATGACAAATTTCGTGTTATTAACTTTTAAAATATTGATTAAGACCGCCTAATATTCGGTGCAGCATTTAATTTTTTAACATTAAGCTTAATTTTAATTTAAATGATTTGTAAGAAAGTGCATGCGGAGAAAGTAGAAGATGGGGGAAAATCAATAATAAGTCACTTTATGCAAAAAGTGCTGGTATTGTGAATGCAAACTTAAGTACAACATAACTAGAGGTAAAACTCATTTTCCCTAAATTTCCCTCCGAAAATGAAAAAAATACGGCAGTTTGACAATGTCCCATTCAATCACCAAAATAAGCCAATTTTGCAAGAAAATAAAACAACTATTTTACCTAGACTTTTATAAGATAACAACAAGCTCCCCTATAGAACTTCCCTTTGTTGGGAAGAAATCGAGGAGTATCAAGAATGTTCGAGTCCAAACGAAAAAGTTGATCTCACTCGAAAAAATACCCAGATCGCACAGTAAAACGGAAATTCAGCACAAAATAACAGATGCTTAGGAGTCTAGAGGCCAAGCCAATTTCACGAATCACAAGATTCTCTCCCGTTCTATATTTCTTGAATCTAAAAGGAGAAGAATAATGCAAAGAAAGAGCATTACAAAGACACCAGAGAATCGACTGACCAAGTATGCTGTTGTCTAGCTGTAGCGGAATGAGAGGAAGACTACGAGAAATTGGTACGTAAATAGATTTGTTCAATTTCTCTGCGATTGAAGGTGTTGAAATTTGGAAAATTGTTTTCGCTCCAAGGTCTGCATTTTCAATTGTTCCTTATTTTCGTAGGGGATGAAGATTTTATGATTACTTCCCAGAAAGTTTGTTTCAGGTAAATTTGTTACTTATCTTGTGCAGCGAATAGAGAGACTTATGATTAAAAAATAGGAATCCTCCAATGCGCGTACGCGACCGTTTTCATTAGATTAAGCGAAATTGGAATCCTTACTAACGGAAAAAAGACGTTAAAATCTTTCTTTCAACAATTGTGTTTTTTGTACATGTAAAATTTAGATCATGCAAGGAAATTTACACGAAAAGATGCATAATTAAATCTGGAATAATGGCTTTTGTTATACATATGGGTAATAATAGTCGTAAAATATAATTATTATTTTTGTGCTAAATTTGAATTATTTTTCATGCAGTTTCCTTCGCCCAAATTACGGATTGAAAACTTACGTTATACGCCAAAATATACATATGTTGAAAAGAAGAGTTTTCCATTGGCAAAGAATTCAAATTCACCTATTCTAATGAATTTTTTTCAAAGACGTAAACATAATATATACGTATGTATATATACTATATACAGGGTGTCTCGTTTTAACCTGCTAGACCTCTATTTTCGCAACCGCTAGTAATAGATGCATACTTCCAATTGCAAAAATATTTAAAATCAGAAGCAGAGTTAAAAAACATAACTTTTGCATTATTTCCCGACTTATTGATACACATTATAAAAACAAATATTTTCCCTATTAAGCCAAAATGACAAGAGCAATTTGTAAACAGACATAAAAATACGGAACAAACTCATGCCATTATAAATAAAGTGCATATGAATCATGTAAATAACTATTAAATGGATCGCATAGATAAATTTCTAATTTTTTGTACAGAGTCTCTGTATTCCACAGAAATACGAAAACCACTTCTTATGGATTTTTGAAAAAGCCATCCGGGAAAAACAAAACACACAATCCTCCCTTACAAATAGCTCTGTGGAAACACCCTGGACATATAACCTTTGTACATGTTCCTAACTTACTGATACACATAGGAAAATAAAAAAACTATTCCGACTAAACTGGAAGAACAAGAACAATTTATCAGCAAAAAGGAAAATACTCAACAAACTGGTGATTTTATACATTTAAATTAACTTTTTAAAGGTGCATATAAATCAGGAAATTGAATATTGTTAACGCAGGGAGAGAAGAACTAAACAAACTGCTGATTTTTTGTTCTAAAATTAATTTTTATTTAAGTGCATATGAATCATATAATTAAACATTGTCAATAGACAGAAAAATACTAAACAAACTGGTGCTTTTATACATTAAAACGAATTTTTTTAAGCGCATATGAGTCATATAACTGAACATTAAACGTATAACATACATATATTTCTAATTTTTTGTCCAGAATTTCTTCATTCCACAGAAATACAAAAATCACTTCTAAAATACTTTTGGAAAAGCCATTTGGAAAAACAAAACACGAAATCCTCACTTACAAATAACTTTGTGGGACAGCACCGACAACTAACCATTGCATTATCTCATTTTGCGGAACAGAAACCTTTAATCCATTTGTTGGCCAAACTTTTACAGAATTCAAATCACGTTCTGGAGCTACTTCCCTTTATGCGCGACCAAGCAACGCACCCCTTTTGTTTTGGACGCGCAACATTTGCTGATATGCCAAACGTGACCACAACCTTTTTAATACGTTTTCCATCTTTTTTCCTCTATATCTCGTACAACCCTCCCTACGTACTGCCAAATATGTTCTACGTGAACCTAATGCACGTGACTGGAAGAATAAAAAGATAGAAACGAAATACTAAGAAGAAATATAGAAGTTAACAAGGCAAAATGATTTTATGATCATCATAGTAGAGTAACTGCACAGAACTGTTATTAAGAGTAATATTGATGCGCATATTTCTATTTTTAACTACTTATGTCGCATTATGATATTTTAATGCATCTATTGTCCAAAAAAGGCAAAAATCTTGACTAAGGCAATGCTGTAATTTAAAATATATACTTGCGGCGGGTGATAATTGATAACTTTAACGCTTTTACCCTCAGATGTCCGGCCCCTTACCTTTGGCTTCAGAATGTTTAGAGGGGTTAAACATGGTGAATTGACTTTCCCTGAATGGTCTGTATCTAATGGTATCAGAACTGACCTGGTATACATTGACCGTCCGGAGGACATAGGGTTACAGACACACACACACACACACACAAACACACAGACCCACGTGCGCAGGTATTAATAATGGAGTTTTTTCACGCATCTAGGGGAAGACATTTTACCATGTTTCACCTCTCTAAACCTTAAGAAGCTGAAGATAAGGGGCCGGACAACCGAGGGTAAAATCGTTAAAATTATCAATTTTCATCCCCCGTAGGCGACATTGAGCCACCGCAATGGAGGTTGGCTAGCAAGAGTTCGACTCCCCTAGTATATATTTGAAATTTTTTGGAAAAAGTCTAAAAAACTAAGGTTTAAAATGATGCTTAATTCGTCAACTGAATATCATGTGCAGTTCATTTGCAGTACATTCATCGATAAATACTTAAACACACATAAGCACAGTTAAAAATTGTTTAATCAGTAGACTTATCCCTTGCCGTTGCTATAGTCCAACGTTCATACATAACACAAAGCCGAGCATTTTTTTTTCTGTGTTTTAGTTTCGGCTCGATGCTAGGGTATTACGAACTTATCCGTAAAAGTTTATTTCCTCCAGGGCTTTATTTTCATTCCCTTGAAACCCTCTGTAAGATGCGTGTAGCTTCGCAGAAGTCATTTTCTTCGAAGGCGAATAGAAAGAATAGTGAGAAATTTTTCGCTCGCTTTTTTCCCCTATGAAGTCTGATAGGGATTCGGCCTGATTTCTTTTATTTTTAGCCATTAATTTTCGCAAATCGGATTTCGCGCGGTTGATTAATCTGTTACTTATCTTAAAAAAAGTAAAAGAGTTATTTTTAAAACCTCTGTTTTCCGGGAAATGATAAAACAAAAATAAGAAGCAAAGATAATGATTTTTTTAATAATAAAAACTGTCTACATGATGGTAGCCTTAGAAAGCTAAGAGAGAGAAAGAGAGAGAGAGAGAGAGAGAGGGAAATAGTGAATAGTAGCCAAACTATCTAATACTTATCCTTTAGTAAAGGTTTTCATTTTTAAGGATAGTTATTCGTTTAGAGTTTCCACTTGGTCACTAAAATGTGTTTCATACTTGTGAAGAATTTCTCATTTATGTCTTTCAGCCGAAGTATTTTTTTCTGGTGATAATTATTTTGTTCTCATCCATTACTACTATTACGTTTTGAATTCTTTCCTTTGTCATTTGTATTTTATCTTTTTAAAAAAGGTTTTTCATTAGCTATTAGTATTTTTGGTTTGATGTTTAAGACCATTTTTTTTCCAAAATTTGGAGTTTCGCTTTAGTCATTCGGATTTTTCATTCGTCCTCAGTATTTTTCACATGCAATGAAACATCAATTGGACTTACTCTTTCTCAGTTATTTGTAGTCTTACTTCAGTTATTAAATTTTTCGTTACCACTAGCACATTTACTTGAGTTGTAAGAATTTTTTTCTTCAACAGATTTAATTTTAAATATAATTTTTCTTTCATTTGATACCAATAATAATTATTCGGTCTTTAGCAGATTTTTTAATTCAATTAAACTCTCAAATTTGGATATTTAATTTAAATGTTATGATTTTTTTCTTCACTTGAGCTTTAATTCAGTTCCCCTTAATTTAGCTCCCTTAAGATTTTTCATTTAGTCACAAGGTTTTTTCACTTAGTCGAATACCTTAATTAGTTATTAAGATTTTTCTTGTAATCATTAGAAAATGTCATTAAATTCTTATTTAATTTGCTCTTTTTTTTTTCTAATTCTCATTCTCCGATAGTTTAACATTCGCGTATAATAAGCCCCTTACATCTATTTAACTTGCAAATTCCAATACAATAGGGAATTTATGACATATATATATATATATATATATATATATATATATATAAAGGGTGTCCCAAAATTAATGCAAGATTTGAATTTGCCACCATTTTTGCATTAAATGGTTGGCAACCCTGAAAAAAGAACAATTTGACAACTGAGAGTTTAGGGTGTGATCAAAAATGGAGCGTTATACGATACAATAACGCGCTTTCATTATTGAACAATTGTTTCAAAAATAATGAAAGTTGAGGCTGGTCAAGCAGTTACTGTTATTGGCGCTCGGTATCGCAACACGGTAATGCACGCGGGTGGTTGTGGGCTTGTTGACATAGACCTTTGAATTCAAATAACCCCATTAGAAGAAATTTAAAAAATGTTAAATCACACGATCTAGGGGGCCAATTCTGATCACCGAAATGAGAGAATACGCGACCAGGAAATGCCTCATGCAGTAATTGAAATGTTTCACTCTCTCTCTAGCTGTATGGTAAAATAACACCCCATTTTTACTAACCCTAAACTCTCAACTGTCAAATTGTTCTTTTTTCATGGCTACCAACAATTTATGGAAAAAATGGTGGCAAATTCAAATCTTGCGTTAATTTTGTTTTTTTAATCATCTTGCATTGTTTTCGTAATATAATTTAGAGAGACAAAAAATTCAGCGAAGATTTTACAACTGGAAAATAAAATAATTTATTATGTTCCCAAAACTGGAACTAATCTTTTAAACTAAATTTTACAAAGATGTCATTTCTATGAAGCGCTTCCCTATTAGTCATCCCGTGATTTTCCAAAATTTTAGTCCTCCAAATTTTATTTTCGAAATACAAGACAACAGTACTAAAATATCTTATTATACTATCCGTTTAGTCATGTGCTCACATGCTTTTTTTCCAGAAACGAAGCATTAAAAGGGTTAAAAAAAATCGTCTTTTAGACTACTCTAAGTATTCACCGACCTTAAAAAATAAGTAATTTCGAAAAACAATGAAATTTCAACGACGCTGGGAGTAACGATAAAAACTAAAGAACTGTTAACATTTTTGCATATATATATATATATATATATATATATATATAGGGTTCGCCTCTGAAGCTTTACGGCATTAATTTGCCATAACTCGAAGAAGCGGCAAAACAGGAAAACTCGGCAGTTAGAAATGACAGATTGTTTGTTTCCTGAAAATTTATGGTCAGTGCTAAAGCCTTCTCGGTAATGCCTTTGTCTGGGCATCTGGGTTATTTCAGTTGTAACGCAGAAAAAAGGGATGATGATGCAATTGCCTCCCTCCTCCATAACCGGGGTATTCTGATTTATACTCGAATGATAGGGGGTGGGGTAAGGCGTTTCTTCCTCCTTGAGGAGAAAGTTCTTCCCATCCCCTCCAGTTTCTGCACGAGACTTGGATCGTCAGAGGAATGGTAATGAATTTTTATTTGTCTTTCGCTTTGAAGAGATAATAAGAAAAAAAAGAGGCAGAGAGAGACAGAAGAAGCAAAATTGCTATTCAGAACGAAATTTTGGATGCATTTCGGTTTTAAAATATGATGAAAGCACTGAATGTCATCTCGACTGCTGAAGACAATAGACAAAAGAAAAACATTGCTGGCATCTTTCAAATACATTTTTTTCTACCACACGCTTGTGAATGCTGTTTGGTCTCGATAGGCAGCATTTAAGAAGATATTTTAAAGACACAATTGAGGGCCACATCCTTATTTGAAATGTATGCAGGCTTCTTGCTTCTATTTATCCGTGAAAATTAAGTTTTCTGTGGTGATGTGAATATAATTGTTGATTAACCCAGCAGAGTGGAATAAGTTGCTGAAAATATCTGAGTGCAATGAACGATGAATTTGTGCTACAGGTTTCGGTAATAGATTTCTCAACCCTGATTTCAAGTTAATTATAAAGTATTCATGTAAAACAGAAACTCAGAAATTAAATGCTGCATTTTTTATTGCTGCTTGAGTGCAGTAAAAAATATCATTTCACTACAAGTACACCTTATATACGGTAATATAGCTTTACTTGGCCGTAGTTTCTAACTGTGGTTTTTTTTTAAACTATGTGTTACAATATAATTTAAAAAGTGTAAATATAAATTAGTACCAACTAAAACTGTCATGTTTTTGAGACTTAAAAACGGAAGACTTATTATGTATGTAAAAAGTTTATGCGTTTATTTAAGAGCGTTTTATCATTTGTATGATAATGATTTATTTGGGGACTAAAATATAAAAAAAAAACTCTATTAGCAGGAAGAATATCTCTTCGCACAAAACAAATCTTCTTAATATGTACACCTCCGGGGCAACATCTTTCAACTTGAAGCAGTTCTTTATGTAGCATGCACTTAAGAAGAGCAGAAACCCCATCCACATTTCGACCCTTTTAATGTAACAATCTTCAACAGTGGACAGATATGACCGATATTTGCAGCATATCTGTCTCCTGTATAGACGGTTAAAGTCGATTTTAGATGGTACGAGTTCCTGTCACTTTTATCTTCAGGGCTACAGAAAGTTGACGAGGCCCCACGAGTTAGCTCTCTTCTGGTGTACGTCTACATATTTCACTCCCAAAGGTAACAATGATTCCGTTTTTCTCCCTTTAGCCATGTTGTCTATTTATTTATATTTTGATAGGTGGCAGCACAAAGTGTCAACGTCTCAAAATGAACGGTAAACTGGACGTCGTAGCCTCGGGGCCTGGTTTGAGATGATAGATATATATAATTTCGACGTTGTGCTTTTTTTTAGAACATGGAGTGGCAACAGTGATTCAGGGATACTTTTAGTAAAGAGAGAAAGGGTATTTTTCATTCCGTTTGATGGATGGTGGCTGTTATAAAATGCCAAAGCTCTCGTGACGGTATTTGTAAGGAAAATATAGCAGCGTTTACTTAAATAAAGACGAATGATATAAGAGTTTTATGATGAAACAGGAACATACTTTATTCTGGCACTTTAAACTTGTTGGAGCAATAAAAAAGAAATCAAGGATGCATAATTCAAAGCAATTTTTATCGAAGTGTGTTTTTATTCCCAAATTTTGATTTAAACAGCTTTATTGGTGCAATATATACGTATAATAGAGACTTTTTTGGTGAAATATATAGTCCTAGATTAATTTGATGTTGTAAGTGGTTCATCGTGCGAAACAAAATAATTAGAACTTTATTTTTCACATTCATATACTACTGAATCTACGAACAATAATATAATTTTTAATGAAAGAAAAATCCATGTTCCTATTATAAATCAAAGGAAGGTTGTTTTGATAGTAAATTAGATAAAAATAAACATGCTCAACATATAAATAATAAAAATGCTTAAAATTTCCAACAAAAATAAAGCAAAAAGACAGAATTCCACAAACACGTGAAACAAAATCTTGATATTTTAAACGTATGTGGAGTCGCACGAAAGTCAAGTAAAAAAATGTTCAAATACAAAATCAATATTTTCAGTACTTAGTGCATAAAATAAAGACTCTTGCAAAAAAAACCCTCTTTGAATCTTGATGAATAAAGACTAAAACGTCTTTGATGTTGGTATATATAGTGAAAAATTCCTTGACTCAACAGTATATTTTCATTTGGCGAATTTGGTATACTTTAAGTACTTACTTATTTTCGTTACATAGTACTTAGTTACTTACTTATTTTCGGTATACTTTTTTAAAAAAATACTTAAGAAACACGTGCAAATTTTTATACAATCATGCCTGGAGAGTCATATGATGAAATTTAAATCTGCTGACTCTGTAACGTAAAACACGTTTTTTATTTCTTAATTTGGTTGTAATTTTAAGTTGCATCACTATAAGAAGAAAAAAAAAAAAAAAAAAAAAAACGAGTAATTCTAAACGTTGCCTAGAAATAGAGACATTGGTAGCATTAAGACCTTCCAACCAAAATGTTAAATAACTCTATATAGTTTTTTTAATTGCCCCTGAAAGTGACCGTTTGTGAAATTATCTTGTTCACTGTCTTAGCCATAGAAGTATGTGTATATTTTAAGTCTTAAGACCATATGTGTATTAAAACCGTAATATATATATATATATATATATATAACCTATATTAGGGTGGTCCTTATTTATATGGGAAAATATTTTTTTCGGAATTCAACAAGTGATGACGCCCCCCTAGTTTTGTGACACTATAATAAAAAGTAATCTGTGCAAAATTTTGAACTCGATCGGTTAATAATAACACGTGCCCCTAGGGCGTTGAACTTTAACACTTTTAATAATTTTCCCACAAATCGAGTTTTTACTCTAGACCCCGTACATCGTTTCTCCTAGGTTTTGCAAAATATTTTTACAGCGAGGGTAGCACTAAAATTAATCTTTTTAATTACTTCATATCATCTAAGATTTTACATTGAAATAAGAATGAAATAGTGCTTTAGATACTTTACCTTAATCATACGCTTTTCTAAATGTATTTCAATCGGTGTGCATTTTCTTCCGAGTCTTGGACTGTCTGTAAACTAAATTGCTTTTGTGACTCAAATTTGGGAAATTGACTGTGAAATTCTTCGATTAATTATGCTCCTCTTTCAGTTGTATCATTCATAACTTTCAGTATTTTTAACGATACCTCTTCCCTTTAAATAGCTTCCTTTCATTTTGCCACGAATCAGGATCAAATAGAAAAAACATCTTTTGGTGTGTTTGAAACTTATCAAGCAGTTTTATTGACTTGTAATTGATTCTATAAAGAGGAAGATCTTTACTAATGAAGTATTCCAAATCATCTACTGTTATGTGAAAATTTTTTATATAGTCATCAGACACGTTTTCCTCATCAGCAAGCATTTTTTGGAGTAGTCTTTTCCTATCTTCAAAGTTAATTCCTTCATCCAGTACGGACAAAGCTACTAATTCATCCCCTAAATACCATAAGTGATTTATGAATTTTCCAATCACTGCTTCTGCTGCACGTTTGTCATCATTTTGTACGCTGCTAGTTTTTTTTTAGACACATTATATTATTTAAAGGAGCCTAAATTGAGTTGCTGCGAAAAATCATATCATCATACAGCATTTAACCGTAAAACAGCATTTATGGGCTTTCTCTTCATGTAAGGTTAATTTTAATTGCTTCCAGTTTATCGGCTTTTTTCTAATCTAAATTTAAATTCATGAGAATTTGATTTTACCTCTCGAAGATTTTCTCTTGCTCTCTTAAGGGATGTCCAATTGATCACAAGGTCATTTGGATTTAAATTTACTGCATCTAGATAGTTTGTTAATAAATGAACAGCTTCTTTGTCCCTAATTACGGTATTTGTCTAACAGTGATGAAAGGCTTGCCGATATCAATAGTTGTTAAGCTTTTTTTCGTAGTAGTAGAGCAGATATAGAAAAAAGTTTTCAACAAGTTAGGATAGATACCCATTTCAGCTTCTAAATCTTGTCAATTGCAAGAAGAATATAATGATAATAAAGGTATATGTACTGAAATAGAAGAAAAATTAATTTAAAGCATAAATTTTTACATTATTCCGATCTGGACAATTTTTAAAATTATCTTTTAGGTATGGAAAATACAGTATATTTCTATGTTAGAGTAATCGAGTATTATTCAAAGTTTATATACTTTAAGAATTAAAAATTGCATAAACATTTAAGTATATTTATAACTAAAGAACAGCGAATTAAAATATAATTGCCAGTATTGTATTTATAGCACTGAAATCTAGCGACCCTATTTGCCACACCTATAACATACACAGAACATTTTTTAAAGCAACACCCCCAAAGCCTGAGAGGCAATTTGTTATCGTCAAAGATCATTCATTAATGGCCTTTAGAATCCTTTGTGTCTATATTGGTTGAAAGAAATGTTCCCCTGCCGCTTGGTTTGAACCGAGCGCAAAATAGCGGTATGGCTGACCCAAGGCCATTGGTGTACATGAAACTACTGTAACATGTAAAATTTTGCACAATGAAAGTGAGAGAATGGTCAGTCTGGATGTAGCAACATCTATTCAGGTTCAAAATTACTTTACATATGAAACCAAAGAAACACTTAACACATAAAAGTGAGAAAATCCGCAATTTTTTTCTTCGAAACTCAAAAAAGGGGGCCCTAGGGGCACGGGTTAATATTCATGGATTGACTTAAAATTTTGCAAGGATCATTTATTTGAATAATGGAACAAATTGAGGGGGCGTCGCGGAAAAATATCTACAACTTCAAAAATAAGGACCAACCCCTAATATATATTATATATATACTCACCATAGTAAAATATGCATGATAAATTCAAATGTATAAATCACCTTAAATGAGATTAAATATTCCTCACGATAGCAATCAACGAATCAAGCTTCTTCCTATATTGATCGGGAGAGGGCTTGACAGTCATCAGACATTGGAATCGTCAAAGCAGTTCCAGCGGATCATTTTCCTTGCACTTTGTCAGGGGAATTATCTGCTTTCCTGGGATTAAAAGGGGTCGTGAGGGGAGAGAGCGTTTCTAACAAGTCCTGACAATTAGTCCCATTGCTTGACTGTCAGGCAAATTAACGATCGCCGACGTTGTTTACGCTGGACACAAGAGGAGGCTTTGTTTAACCTTTAAACTGCCATAACAGAGGCACTTTGTGTCACAATTCATTGTGAAGATTCAAAGAAGTAGGTGTTTCAATGCCCTTTTAAAGATGTTCATTATTTTGAATATTAAGGATTCCTAAAATCTCATTATGTATGAAATTTTGAGATGTTTTGAGCAAACAATATTTAACTCATAATATTAACATTTCATATTATTCCATGAAACTCATATTATGAGAAGGACTCTTGCATAAACTACGTAAAGCAACAAAAAATTATTACTATTAGTATGAACCGTGTTTCTATTATCTGTAACAAATTGTAATACATTTATTTTTTAGCGGTATTTTAGGGACGGCGTTTTAAAGTAATTTAATGCGATTCTGGAGAGAGAAAACAAAAATGCAGAATGATTTAGAACATTGAAAACAATTTAAGAAGTTTTATAAATTTCCAAAAGTGACACAACTTCAAGTTTCTACAACACTTACATTTTGATTTAAAAAACAAAATGTTTTTTTCCATTGTACTTATCCAATATCTGAGCATTGGAAAGAATAAAAAGTTGGAAACAGAGCTTACTACCAGATATCTAAGATCGTATTTGGCAAGCATTCAACCTTAGCTCAAGATTCCTAAACAAAATATATCATCTGAGTGACTAATATACCACCGAACTTATGCAGTATTTGTATTTCAGTTCAGTCATTTTTTTCCGTTTCCATCTGACCTAAATTTTAGCTGTCTTGGTGTTACATTTTGCCATTTCCTTTTGGTACTTTTTATTTTTCTGCTTAGAAAATGTATTACATAAGATATTTCAATAACCTCAGATAAACTTCAGAAACAACAACTATATTTATTTTTGCTGAGACAAATCTACAATCGTATTGAACAAAAAAGGCTCTTTTACCGTAAAATCGTAATCAACATTAATAAATGCTGTGTTAATTAATGTCTAACTGAAAGTTTCTACCCAAAGCAATAAAACGTGTAATAAGATTTCTAATGCCTACATTTGTATAGAAAAATGTGTCGTACACGTAACTTTTTGAGGCGAAATATGTTTGTTTTGAAGCAGCTATAAGATATTAATATCTTTTTTAAGGAAGTTAATTGTTTAAGGGGTTTACATCATCGAACAGTGGTATTTAACTTTTAAGTCTTTTTATTTAGTCAGAACGTTTCAATATTTAATTTTAACCCCAATTTTGAATTTAGATTCCAAATACGCACTCAGTTTATTTGTAATTTGCAATAAAATATGCATACAAATGAGTCCGTTGGGTTTCAAGACCGAGTGTTGAGAATAATGAAGGATGAATCAAAGGCATATCAAAAACGGATAATTAACCCTCAACCATCAAAGAACTCGAAATAATCAAACGCTAACTAGTATAAACAAACATTTAAGCATTCCATTTGTTCAAGAAATACTGATAATGAATCGTACTTATAAGAGAAAGTTTTATGCATACGATTTAAGATAATGAGCATTTTTCAAAGCTGAAAGGTATCATTGTTTTAGAGAAACCTAATCTGTTGACATTTCATTCCGTTAAAATTATCATCAAAGTGGAATTTGAGAATGAACTCAAATTTTATATTTCAACATTAGCTAAAGGAAAGGTCTAGAATACTGAATCGGCTGTTTCGGGCCTATCATGAAGTTCTGCTATTGCCACTTTCTGCTTTTAACTGGACACGATTGCCCAAATTCCCATGTGTTTAAAATAGGACTAAAGAACTTGCTTATGTGATTCTGGACTCTCAATGAACAATTACTATTTAGACACGTGCATTGCACTTGAGTATTTTAATTGCACTGTCCAAAAGTATAAGGAAATCATAAGACAAATAGCTTAAGTGTTAATGCTTAGAATTTGCATAAATAAATATACATAAATAACTATTCAAGGCTACTGCATTTTTGAAACATATGGATTGTCGTGCTTCTGTATAAAGGAAGACAAATGGAAGTTGTGGTATTAGGAAGTACTTTACTGGTTTGATGCTATTCTATTTAAATGATTGGATAGAAGGCTCATCAAGTAAGTCTTAAAATTGTGAGTTTTCCTTAAATTGGTGAAACAGCAACGATTAAAATGGGTTGTTTCTTATTTCTTCAGTTCAGTGGTGCGCAACATTTTTATGCCAGAGAGCCAAACCTCATATTATAATTCTCTTGCGCCAAAACATATAGAATTTCAAAAGATTTAATTTCTATCCAAATAACATGGAAAGCATCTGCTTTTAAGATACCGATTTCTGAATAGTTGGCTCCAAATTAGTGATATTACCGCTAATTGTGCTTTTCGATTAGTAACATTGGACAAAACAGCAGTCCACATGGATCAACTTCGTGGGCCGGATGTGTCCCACGGACTTTAGCAGAATTGTATTGAAAATGTTACTTATTTATCTTTGAGAAAGAGAACTGCTATAACAAATAATGAAAATCACCACTTCATTACCTTAATCGTAAATATCAAAAATAAAGAAGAGAAGCTCCTATTATTTATTTTACATCTTGGTGGCACACCAAGCGTTATTAAACAATTAACTAGGCTTTAAACAGAAGCTAAATGACACTACGGCAGTGCTAAGCACAAAAGTCGTATCTGCACTTTTTATCAAATTTGAGTTATTGTCATGAGGGTGTTCTTTTTGCATATTTTACCTACATACAACGTTTTATGGTCATTTCTGAATGAAAAATAGATATATTTTTTAATTCTGAAGTTGCGTCCGTATCAAATACATCAAATACATTGAGACACACAACTTTTAACGGCAATTTCTCATTTTGAACCCAGATGCAGATACGACTTTTGTGCTTAGCACGACAGCTTAAGTACTAAATAATTATAAAAGACCAAACCACCCAAACCCATATTTATGTGGCAGTTTTACTTCCGTTTTGTAAGAAACCAAATTGCCATCCCCTGTCTCTCTTTTTTTTAATCCTACCAAGAATAGATGCATTTCTAGACCATAATTTAATCAGAATATCACTTCATTTCTAGCTTAACTGCTTGAGGGCTTTAACTTAGTTAAACGAAATTTACTTTCTTAGTTAAGTTGTGGGTTTTAAAGTTATACAAGTGATTATATGCTGTCAACCTAGCTGCTGAAAAGTGTTTGGTAGCACGTACACTGTTATAACCAGAGGTTCCAGACGAGTGAATATATTCCCCCTAAGGTGAAAGCATGGTGACCAAGGGTGCCATACTGGCCAGGAAGTAAAGCAGAGGTGCAAAAGTAGCAGACAGTCGTAGACAGGGGTGCCAAAACAGCAAGCAATCGCTAAATGACTTGCTGGCGCATGCGCTTCCGGCATACATTCACCATTCAACCACTTCAATATGGCGGACGAATGATAGGTTGCACTACGCGTTTCTTCTACGTCTTTCACATTGAATGAAGTACACTATTGGATTAAATCTCAACTTTTGTAGGATAATTCTTTAAAATAACAAGTAAGTACAGCTTTTGATCACTTTGTAGCTTTTAGGGCTTTCAAACATAGTTAAAAGTACGTTTAATGCTTTTCAGTTACCGTTAGTCCGTTACGATACCGTAGTACCGTTAGTTGTTTATTTTCAGGTTACCGTTACTGTCGTGAAAATTCCATCATTCAAAACGCTACTAAATGTATCTATCATTATTTTCTTGAGTACTCGATAAGCAACATTTAATCACCAAAATAGTAACCGCAATGATATTTTCAATAATCAACAAGTGAGAACCTAAATAAAAATGATTCTTGTGCTTCGTGTAGCGAGCGCAAAAAATAAAAAAGAAATCTCTCTCCGTCTATCTTTTTCTTTTGCTTTTTCGTTCAAGTGTTTGAATCATTTCCTGTTAGCGGTTATTCGATAGTGTTAGGAATTTCTTTAAATTTTTAACTGTCGAAAAATTTTATGCGCATTTTATTCTATTATTATTTTGATTGAAATTTTGAACGTTTGAGAAACGATTTTGTTTTTCCGTAACTTTAATATCCCAGAATATTTTTGGCTCTTCATGTAAATAATTCATAAGTACATCTACACTTTACTTTCGGTGCGGTTATTTCTCACAAATGATCATTAACTTAACTATGATTATTCAAATAATTACTCGTCTTTAACTTTAAATATATTTGTGACAACTCTTTGATACCAAATAAAGTCTGTAGATATTTATTGTTTTATTCATTTTTAATATTACTTTGTAAAACAAAAAAAAAAAAAAAAAACTCATCAGTACGCAGAATTTTTTTACAAGTTTTTTACCGCCCCGAGAGTTATTATAATTATTATTATTTATTTTATTTATTTTTAAGAAAAGGATAAAAATTTCACAGGTCCACAATGTTTTTCATTTGTTTTTACCGACCCGTGGGTCAAAAGAGGTTGAGAAACACTGATGTAGAGAACGATCAGATGAATTAAAGCCGTGAGCACTTCTTAACTATGTTGAAAACTCTGAAATATGGTCAAATGCTGTAATTACAAGTTTTAATCATTTCCAGTACTGAATTCATGCAATGTGAAAAGTGTGCAAAACGTAGACTGTCATGAATCAAAACAAAACTATTAAAAAAAGAAAAATACACAACTGTATTCAAAAACGCACACAATAAGGGGGAGGGGGGGGGGATCTACAGTAAGGGTGCCATTTCTCTCTCCGAATGTTCATTCTTTTCACCCCGGCTGCCTATTTTTTAAAAGGTGCCTGTTTTTCACCCTATTTAGAGGTGCGATTTCGGCTCCGTATTGGGTGCCGCTGGTGAACAAGCGTTTCACCCCTGAAAGGTGCCGAATGCATCCTGTAGTTTTAACAGTGTAGATCTATCATGAACGAAACTACTCTGTATTAATCAGTGATTGCAATGATGCAGATATGGATCCCTCTAAAAAGACCAACCTATACGACATTCCAACCTGTAATAAACCCTTCCAACAAGTTCTTTACATACATAATCATAGTTTAGTTTTTAGTTTTGTGAATCACAATAAATATGCTCCTTATATGGACTCTGCGAGTGAAATAGTGTTGATTGAAGCAAAATGGTTAATTTTAAATTCTCATTCATATTAAATCGAATGTGATCTATCATTCAGTTAACTGTAAAACTTCAAACATTTTACACAAAATAAAAATGCTAAAGAGTTTTCACACACCTGTTTCCAAGTTAGTTCTTTTGAGTTAATTTCGAACATACTTTATTCCAACAAGAAAGAGGTGTGAAAATATTATTCCAAACAAACAATGAAAACCTCATTTTGTGCAAATTTACAATGCAATGCGAACGGTGGAAATAGCATTTCTTTTCAGCCGATGTTTTTATTATTTATATATTCCTGTTCTTCCGTGCGTAAAAGGAGAAGAAAATCTTCATTTTCTCATTTTTTTTATCCTCATTTTCTTAAGAAATTTGCAAATTCGTCTTGAACATGATTTTTCTTTCTAAATGACTAACACTTTTGGTGAAAAGGACACATAGGCAAGTCGACTTAAAACAACTAAACTCGTCTTCTGCAATAAAATATATTCTTTTTTCTCTAGAGAACATTTTCCGAGATATGTTGCTTTGATTAAGTTGACGTTGTTGAATGTCTTTGTTTTTATAAAAGATTCACAACTGTAGATTTTATCGTTTGCTTCATAGTGAAAAAAAAATGCGTTAGGAATTGTTAAAAGAAGCTTAGGAGAACAAAAACATATTTAAAAATTCTCTATGTGTTTTAAGTTTCTTCTGACTTAGATGACGAATTTTGCATTTCACTAACGACTTTTGATTATAAATAAAAGAATTTGCGAAATAAATAAAATAAATAACTAAAAATAAAAAGCTTATAGTTTCTTTGGCAGAAAATAATTACATATTTATTGCGAGAGTCATTCAATAATAAGTGCTATTTTGAGTCGTATTAGTTTTAAATATGGTATAAGTCAACATTAAGTATACATATAGAGGAAATGCAATATGTGTGCAAACTATAACACTCTACCTAGGGTTGATATCAATGATGATTATTCCTTTTCGGATAAAGAATTTGTCTTTTGTTCATATTCTACCATCTTCTGCTTTGATTTTTAATAAATATCTATGAAATTTTTCAGGTAATTAGACCACCAAAACTCTGGTTAGAAGTCCTGTCTTTCCCCTGAACGACACGAACTTGATCCCCGAAATAGGAAGAATCTACAACATCTTCTGTTCTTTGAACTAAAGCCTAGTCACCCTAATACTCATGATAAGAAGCTGGGAGCTATTTAAGAAGACTGTAAGATAATGAAGCAATACATGTTGTTACTTATTCATGCTAAACGTCAACCCAATATCTTTCCATTTGCTACATTTTTGCACCACAACAAACATCCTGTGCTTTGTGTGTACAAGGTATGCTACCTCTTCAAGTCTCCTTCAGCTTTTATTAATACCAAATTATTTTCTATCCATAGATCTCTGGAGGGGGCTAAAATCCTCTTATTGGTAAAGAAATTAATTGTAGGTTTACTTTTACGTTTTACGTAAGTCTGTTAATTATTTTAGAAAAATTAAGCTTTTAGAAGTAATACCTTTTGAGTCGATGGATGTTCAATAAAAGTTCTTTAAAGTTCAATAAAATGTGAAAAAAACCCATAAACCCTTCCAATTCTGTGGATTGTCTTAGTCATAAAACAAAACTTTTCTTAGAAATTTACAAATATGTCTTCAATTTTAATCAGCTATTTAAAGAAGTTCCTCTAAATCAATGGGATCTTATAGAAGTATCAAATCATAAAACTTTAATGACGTTACTAAATAAACGACATTGTACATCAAAACTATTCTACCTGTTACAGGGAATTCGTCGTGAGTTATGTCAATAATTTATTTATTAATGGAAGTATTTTTCCTTTTTTTTAATGTTTATAAACGTATGATGTAGAGAATTGATATTCCTGGCATTAGACACTTTTAACTCAGTTTGAAAGCTAAAGGCAGTTTAAATACTGTATCCATTGAATCTTATTAGGCAAAACTTCTTAGAACAATATGATAACGATCTTCTTAAGTCCAAAAATTACCACATAAAAGACCCGAATGTGACATCATATCGATTAAAGTTTGACAGTATCGGAAAAGCCATTGTTTCTCACTCTAAGGCCGCTAATTAAAACTTCCAGAGCCAACAAAGAAGCAAAAGACAACGCGGGCGCTAAACCAGAAATTAAAGGAAACAACCAACTCCCTAATTTGTTCCGAATTCCTGACACTAAATGTAGCCATAATGATATTAAGTGTGGTCCGCTGCCATTAAAAGAGGGGAAGAATTTTGCGATCTATGTTATTATTCCCTTCCATCAGGCCTCGCTTACAATTTAATAAACGTTTCCGAGGGACAATGAGATTTTAAAATCCCCAAATATGGCAGACGACAGTGACGTCGATGTCGAGTGGTAGTCCGTTTCTCCTGTTCTAGTTAAAAATGAAATATTCCCTAAGTGCCGAGAATTTGCTAATTTCTTGGGTGATGGCTTTTAAAACTCTCCTAATTTAAGCCCGATCGTTGTTAATGACTCCCTCGGCGTTTGGCTTCTGGGTTTAAGAAGACGATTCTTGGATATTTTTTCTGGTCCTCTGGCTTTTTCTCTGTTAATGAGTTTTTCGTGAACAAATTATGCCTGCTATTCTACGGCCCGGGCTGATTAGGAAAGCTTTATCATCTTAATCCTCGCTGTAAAAATTCTTTTTCGCAGAATGTTAAGCTATTTATGCCAAGCATTTCGTCGCGCATCTATTAAATGGAAGGCAATTTCCGAAGAATGATTCTAAAAAAATGGATATTACCAGGAATCTATGCGAGATGGATAAAAACGGTTGAAGCTTAATTGATATTTCATTTATGGCAATGTGATAATTTTTTGTTGGAAATTTTCACTTCCGTGCATTTTAAAACAGATAAAAATAAAGAGGATAAGTATTACTCCAAATAAATAGCTGAAATAGATTTTAGAATAATTGGTGTGTGTCATTCTAATTCGTGAAAAGACTAGTTGGACATAAAACGTTGATATTAGTTGCATGAATTATACTTCGGTAGAATACCCTACTAAAATTTTGTACGATAGTTGGTTATTTACGGAATGAACGCATGATTCACAAGTGTTAATTTGATTTTTACAGTGAGAAATTTAAATGTGCAATCTGGAATTTAAGAAAGATTACTTTAAGAAAGAACTGGATTACACTAACCAGTAAAAGCCAAGAAAACCTGAATTATTTGATGGTTTTTAAAAGCCCCAAATTCTCTAATGTATGCTTGTTTAGGTTTAGCCTCTAAATTAATTTGCTAACATTATTAAGGAAATCAAATTCCTTATTACTAGATTTCATTTTTGGTTCTGGCAACGATTAAAAAAAATTTGCCCACCAACCAACGACAGGGCAAGTAGCTAATAAAAGTAGCTGATCTTTCATCTCTAAATAAAGGCTATTGTTTAAGTAATGCAGCTCAAATATTTTTTCAGATTAAATCTACAAGTATCAACTAAAGTGACATAGCGTGCTTCAAAAACCTTAATCACCTACAGCAAGCTCAGCGCAGACGCAATAATATATCACACCACTTCAGCAAGCGCATTAAAACAAAATAAAATCCATCCACAATATTTACTTTCCCAGAAACACAAGCCCATTACCATTCATAGCGATATAAGCACGAGATGACTAAAAAGAGAATAAATAACCAAAATATCTGGCTGTGAGAAAAACGAAAAGCAGGGAGGGGAGGGGGGTGTAGAAGAGATGAATACGCACCATTCAATTGAAAAATACGTCGACATAGCGAGACGAGATATGCTTTAAAAACCTCTACATTTTTTACGCAATATAGCGGTAAAAATCCCTAAAAAAATCCCTTTCTGTCTCTTGTGTAATGATGCCTAAAGCGCATCATTCCCAACCTCGGGCAATCATCATTTCAGGTCTATTTCTCATCATTCTATAGCGCGCCAAAAATATCCTCGCTTGTCAACTGCGTGCAGCTGAAAGTACACGATGTCCATAGGATATAAGGAAGACTCGTTTTCAAGCAAATCCTGCAGGACAAAATGCGATATCCAGTATTTTGTCAGTTTTCTGCCCCTTAAGATATGAAATTTACTGCACATGGGTGGATAGGGAATTTTTTTCACTTTTTTTCAGTCACATCTCATTTTCCCTTTTTCTTTGAAGCGAAAAAGAAATTCTGTACAATGGGAAAAAATGTAAGTCTATGCATTGATTTCTTCTTTTACGGATAGATTGCATGTAAACAGACCCCTCATCCCTCAGTTTGTCGTCTCTATCTTTCGCTTTGTGTATATATATATATATATATATATATATATATATATATATATATATATATATATATATATATATATATATATATATATATATATATATATATATATATGTGTGTGTGTGTGTGTGTGTGTGTGTGTGTGTGTGTGCGTGTGTGTGTGTTACACATTCTTAAAACCATAGTTGTTTTAATCAATGCATTGCCTTCCAATTTACGCATGCTAAATGAAATTTAAACTGAGTTAATTGCTTTGTAGTAATATTGTTGAAAAACAAAATTATTTAATATTAAAAAATCCTATATATTACGGATTTCCACGCAACAGGATAACGAGTAGTCTCGTCTACTCACAACAAAACCACCAATTCATGAAAAGAAAAATAAGTAGTTAAGAAAAGCATATATTTTGAATAAAAGTTAGAAGATAATTGACGTGATTTTGCTCCAAACAAACATTTAATTGCTGATATACAAATATATGTAGTAAATAACCCCAAATAAAAGAAAAAAGTTTTCAGAACAAATTAAAATTACGTGTTTTTTATTTACAGTGCTTTTTTTTCAAACGGCCTAAAGGAATTCTTACAAGTTCCTTCAAAAAGGTGAAGCCTACATACTTTATACTACAACAATAATTACTACGCAACAATTATCAGTTTAAAAATAAAATCTTAACGTAAAACCATAAAGTAGAAGGGAAAACAAAGCATCAAAATAAATGTTTAGCCAAATTAAATATTGACAGATAAATCGCAACTGAGAAAGAGCACCAATACTTAAATGAAATTCAAAAATATATTTTATATTCTGTAAATTTCAGACAGGTCTTACTTAGTATATTCTAAACTGAATTAAAAAACATCTTATTGCATTTTTTGTGCTTTTCAACGATATTTTTACCTATTTATTTTCAGCTCAAATGTGCAATTTATTTTTAAAACTTTATTAATTGAAGTTACTAGATTTGAGCATAAAAACCAATGGTGCATCTGAAGTAACATAACAGTTTTAAAAGACATTTTTAAGTCTCATAGAAGGGCATTTTGAAAAATTAATTTTATTAATATGCGAAAACTATAATGTAATGTAATGTTTATGTACAAAAATAAAAAAGCACTTAAATAAATATAACTATACAGTAGCAAATGTTCCAAAATTAATAAATAAATAAATAAATAAAGAAGTGCAATAAAAACCAATTAGATGAGAGTTTCAGGAAAATTACTTACAGAGACGCTACACTCTCCGAATGTTTCACAATGAATTTCATTTTAATCGATTAAATAAACTTAAGCTAAATGCAGATAGTTAATAGGAAAACTTTCATTATTGAATAACATCTTTAAATTTGTTTTCTATTTTATTTCGAAAGCCGAGAACTAATTTTAATATATTTTCTAACATTGATTTTTTTTTGCATACATTTTTTTTGTTTTAAAAAATCTTCACACTACAAAGCAAAGGATGATGATCAAATAAGTAAGACATCTAAAACAGTTTTTTTAAAGAAATCTTTACAAATTCAAAGAAAAGCATACGACTCTATAACACTGGCGGAGGAAAACACCAGACTGCTTTTTGACAGAACAGGAAATGCATGATACAAAAAAACACCTTTAATAAATTTAGTTAGTCTTAAATTAGTTTACAGTTACTTTTCTTGAACGTCTTTTCGTACAAACATTGTAAGTAAAACTAATAAATTTCTTAAGTAAAAGCAACACAGTTATTAAATATAATTGATCATCTTCTAGCAGCTAACTAATATTTATCGCCTGCAGCACTGATTATTAAAAATTTATATTTTATTTTAGTTATTATATCTTTATTGGCAACACTTGGTTTTGCTGATATTCATTTTGTTGCTGAACACTATTATTTCATTCTGTTCTATAATTGAATAGCGTACATAAATTCACTTGTTGATTCAAAAAAAAAAAAAAAAATCAATACAAGATGAACAAAATACATTATTTAAAATATATGTTGGGGATTTCTAATTGAAATTCTAATGTTTGTCTAAATCACATGATGAAGTTGGTCGTAATCTAATTAAAAAAGACAAAAGTGCAAAACGGAAGAACTATACGTCGCAATTGAAGTAAATCCGGTAAGTCACTTTTCTTATCATAAAAGTCAAAACAACTCCACGAAACACATACACACACAGAAGTTCTTACTATATTGGCAGTACTCCGCCACATGTAATAATTTTCAGCGTTGTAAGAAAACGAAAGTAGCTCCAAAAGAGGAGTAAAATATAGTGGTAGCTACATTTATGAATGCAAATTTATTTATGAGCATTATGCAATTAACTGCGTAAACCAACATTAGTTAGAATACCGGATAGTTATTTACTTCGGGATATTATTTATGCTGCTGGGGTAATTAGTTTACGTGTAGTTAAGCAGTGAAAGTTATTACTCTCAGAACTGTTAGTCTAAAAGTAATTTTCTCTAAAATATTTTGTAGCTTTGTGATAAGTTTATGCTGTAAGAAATTGTATTAGATACAAAAACTGAGAAATGTATGTACAAAAGACTTGGTTAATATATAAAGAATACATTTTAGCTATTCAAGGAACTTGATATTTCACAAATTTATTTATTTATTTATTATTATTTTTTTGACGAAGAGGACAATGTTAAAGATTGAAAACATGGAACACATGAAAACGCATATTCTGATAAGTCTGCCTAAATAATCTTTTTAAACGTGATTAGAGATCTTTGATTCCGTAAGAATAATTTCGTTTTAGTTCAAAAGATTTCGTAGGAAATGTTTATTCTTCTGAAGCCATGTACCGGTAGGTCTTTTCGATTTAATTTAATGTGCGCATAAGTCAAAGATTCATATAATACTGATGAATTTTAATTTTACTGTAATATATCATAAAGGACATATAAAAGTAACGTTTGCCTAGAGCCGGATTATTCACGAATTAGTTTTAAAAAAAAACTAGTCGACCCGTGCGGAACTCCGCACTGTGCTTCTAATCGTTTCATAAGGCATTTCGCTCTTTAAGAATTTCAAAGGAAGAACATTATGACGAAGAACCGAAAAAAAAAGTAAGCGCAGAAGAGAAGGCATGTAATTTAAAGACATCAGTAACAAAACCTCGTTAAATACAACGTTGTGATAATTTGATCATAGATTCCCTTTTAATCGTACATATTTTCAATGCAAACATAAATGTCATTAAAAGTGTGGCTGAGTGGTGACTCGTGAAAAAGCAATAATTGTGCATGTGAAAAAACAGGTTGTGGCAAATACAGTCCTGCACATGTCAGCATCTGACGGGAAAAAAAGAAACATTAAAGAGATATTTATTGGCACGTATTCGAATTGGCGCCATTCTGACTAACAACCCGACACCCCAACAAACCTAGCAATTGCGCCTTCCTTTTCGAAAGCTATTCATTGAAGGAATGCGTGGTAAAAAACAGCAAAAAAGCTTTTTGCCAAAAAAAAAAAAATATAATAATAATAAGATCATGCATCTGTGTTTTGTCATTAACCAGCATGATACGATTTAAAATTATTCGCAAAGCATGGAATTTGATTAAAGAATGACGAAGATCTCACGTAGCGATTGAAACAAACATTCTAGAGAAGTAATAAATTTGATTGAAAATAAGTGTTTTTATCTTTGAATATTGAACTATTTCACATAGAAGGTTGCTTTAACCGTTACGGCTTAAATGCCCTCACATGTTTCTCTTTTAATCGAACACTTAAAATTCAAAACCAAAACCAGTTGAACTGAGTCCGTTCTTAAGTGTAATTTTTCGAACGTAGACAAAATGTATTTTTTTTTTCAGCAGAAAGCAGAGGAGAAGAAAATAATTTCTTGCTAATGAAGTTGATAATACTTTTAATGCTTTATATCGTATTCGCGCGAATAAAAAATTAAAGGTTTACTGCGTGAAACTCGTTGTTTTAATCGGGCGTAGTATTTTTTCATTTGTACAAAAGGTCGAACACTGCTATTAGAAACATCTACATTTTAGCATACAATAAAAATGTTTTTCTGCACAAAAAGGATTTCTTTAGGTAAATCTAATACTTTTTTATGCTTACATTATGTTGAGTGGTCTGGATGTAGTCAAAGAACACAGTTCGATTAACAATCAACTTATCCGAATGATAACTGTAGCGTGCATAAAGGAGTCGAAACACCAAGTAGCATTCCCACTGCATTTATTTTATTAGGTGTGTATGTTATGAGCACATGTAATGCGTAATACTAATATAAATTTGATATTATGTCGGACAGCCCAAGCTTGCCCGAAGTTCAGATAGTTTATAGCCGAACGCTCTACCGAAAAAAACTTATCAATTAAACCGAACAACTAAGTCCAGTGCTGTTAAGCTTTATTAAAATATAAACACACACATAGGCTATTTTTTTTTTGCCGAAAGCGACGTAAAAAATTTAAAACTGCATTAGAACTTTGCTTTAAAAAATGCATAAGAACTACAGGCAGCATCAAGGTTTTGAAACAGCAAGAGGCGATTTCGAAAACTTGAATTTTCGACCGTAAGTCTTTTTTTCGTCATTGGCCAGCCTGATAAGTTTTAAAATGAGAGGGGACTAATTTATAAGATAAGATATTGAAGAAAAATGTTTTTATTTCTGAAAATTTTTACAATTTGTTATCGCAGGCTGCTTAAACCGTTATAACTTAGATGGCAGCACGTGTTCATCATTTAACAGCACGGTTAAAATACAAAATAAATTTAACTATGCTTTCGAATGTAGTAAAAATGTGATAAGCTATTTGTTTTTTAGCAAAAATAAGAAAAAAATATATATTTTACCCTTCAAATTGAGGTAGTATTTTATTTATTTGTACAAAGAGTCAAAAACTCATTAGAAGAATATATATTTCAATATACGATTTATTATTTTTTTTCTGAACAAAAAACAATTCTATTGTAGTCTGAAATCTTAAACCTGTTACTTATATTTTCGCTTACATTATGCTTTAATTTTCTTTCCAGAGCCAAAGCTTCAAAAAAAAAAAAAAAAAAAAAAAACGTGCAATTTCGAAGTAATTTAGCACAAAATCACTGAATGTTTTCATATCAGCAAGGAGCATTTCCTTCTCATTTATTCTATTCCCTCACAGTTGTTATTCATTTAATTCAGTGTTCATGTAATGCGCGATATTTCTCTAATTTTTTTGTTGCAGATTGTTCGGACGTGGGCCCGAACACGTAATCTTCTGGTTACGAAGAGAACGCTCTGCCGATCAAGCTACTCAGCTCTGTCGGTCATAGCGCAAATTAAAGTTATAAGTTTGACCGAAAACCTCATTCTGGTTCTTAAAACAGGTTTTTCGGCTAAAAGAAACAATTTTCAGACCTTGGGTCTATTTTTCGTCAGTAGCCAGCACCATAAGCTATAAAATAAGCCGTAAATCAAAGAAATCGATCAAGAATTGAGGGAAATTTGGCGTAGAAACCAAAAACAGGCTACAGAAATAATATATAAGGATGACTTTTTTTTTTCTCATAAATTAAATGTTTCACGATCAAAGATTGCAACTAGGTGATTGCTCAATGTTTCTTATTTATCATACTTTTGCATGCATGTCAGTGCATTTTTTTAATTGTACTGAATATGATACACGAACATTAGTAAATCGTATTATTTAAAACTTTTATTGTGATACATAAATCAATTATAAAAAGTCAATTATCCATGCAGTAAAATGTATGCACAGTTGGATTAAATGAAAGATACCGTTTAGAATTGTCAGATTCAAAATTTTATTGAAAAAAACCTACTTTGTAACAAAATAATATGAAAATTTTGCACATATTCTAAATGAATTCATTTAAATGTCTTTGGGAAACGATATTCTCAAGTTACGTATAGATTAAAGAACGATAATTCATAATTACTGTATCCAAACTTTTAAACTTAAAATAATAATAACGACAAGTACAAAGAATACCCAATTCGAGAGAAACTGAGAAAAGAAAGACGAAATAATAATAACAAAAACGATTCACAAAGACTTATCATCTGCAAATAAAACTAAGTAAATAAGTGAATTAAAAAAGAAAACACAAACACACACACACACACACACACAAAATGTATTCTCAAAAAAAAAGAAGAAGAAAAGAATAAAATAAATCAACGATATAATAGCTAGTTAATTAATAAAGCAATGGATTACATGACTCACCATCTACTAAAGGCAACAAAACCTAAGCGTTTGTTCATGATTTAGTTACTTTTATCTTTACAGAATAATAGGTTGGCCACAGCTTAAGACAAAGGTGTTTACCCTCAAAACAACATCCGATGTGCTCCTGGTTGGTACCGATGTTCAAATCGAGTTCCGATAATCTGCACAATCATTCACTCGATAGAAAACGTACACCTACTAATTTCCCCCTTTGGCGAAACTAGTATTGTAAGTCGAACAGCTGAGTTGCAGCATGCAGAGACTGCAGTTTCATTATTATTACTCATTCAACTCTTACAGTTATAGGATCTGTCCATTTTTGAAAGAATTTGACCAGCTTTAATACCTTAAAAAAAATATTTTAATCGGTGCACTTTCATTGTCTACGCTTCTGCCGATGACATCACAAATGATGAAATGCCATTCACTGATGCCATTCGCAGAGAATAATATTTAATTCGCATCTTTACTCACACGTGTTGGCAACGATATGGTTGATAGCAAGCGTAGAGCGCAATATTTAATTCGCTTCTTGATTATCATAACGTGAAAACGCGGTAAACACACGCATCAAAGTAGAGCCGCAATATAGACAGACCGACGCATCACCTTAAGTATAACCATTTTGGATCGGATGTTTCATTGTTGCGTAGCTAGGGCTACCAGAGCAAAGTTTCGGGTTTTGCCAAATTAGCCTAAAATAATACTTTATTCCACACACAGTTCACGTGCCGCTAATAATTGCTCGCAGTGAGAAATCACCAAACGCGATAACTCGCCAGAAAAGACAACACGCGCTCCGATCCAAAATGGCTGAACTTAAGCTGATGCGCCGGCTCGTATATATAGGGGCCTTACATCAAAGTACATCATTTGTGACGTCAAAGTCCACGTCTTATTTTCAAAATCAGACACTTAAAAAAATTAATTAAAAATCAAAGCGTTAGGAAAATGAAAGTTTTTTCTCGCTCCATGTTATTTTCTTTTTCTTATTCTATCAATTTCAGTTACTAAAAGTAGTACTTTTGACTGAAGGAAACAATCCCAGTGTATCTTTAGTTAATAAAGACAAGAGAATTCTTAGTTTTTATCTGAGTTTATGTATGGATTATTTTATGAGTTATGGATTATTTTTTTGTTTTGAAAAAAATGCACTTCATATTCTGTCCGAAAGACACTTTTCTCTCTTTTTGTACTCCCCATTTGCTCAGATTCTATTCCAAACCCAAACTGTTAAAGCTTATGTTTATTTTCTGTTCTGATTTATTCAGTACAACCAATATTATTTAAATTTTATTTTGAGGTTTTTCGGACGTAGGAAGAAACGGTGTGTTTCCAAACCCGAAATTCGAATTTTTATTCGAAGAACAAATTCAAATAAGAGGCGGGGAAAACTGAAATAGTTTATATGACGTGAAAATTTGTTTCTTATTCTTTTCCAATATTCTTCGCTGCTGCAGAATGCTTATTTTTTCTTATCTCTTTTCTTATCGCTTTTGTAATGTGATTGTATGTAAAACGAAGCATTCTTCCTACGAAATTGCCACTGCAGGAAATATTTGTGATAGCAGCTGAATCTTTATTAATGTAAAATTGGAAGAAATCCTAAAGCTTAAGGAATAACTTTTACCATTAGATCTTAGTTTCGCATAAGACGCGTATTTAAGTGTCTTAAGAAGAAAATGCTTTTATTAATCTGCCGTTTTCAAGATAGTTTAAACAAAGTAAAGCATGCAACAATAATTTTTGCTTTCATGTAAATGAACAAAAACAGTCTTGGCAATTTTTAGTATGGTCATAAAAAGGGTTGAAGAAAGAAATATCATGAGCAATAACCTAGACAAATTACATTGTAAGCAAAAGTAACTTTGTGATGCTATACTTTAAGAAAAAGACAATTTCAACAAACATTCGGTTTTTTTTTTTTTTGAATTTATTTTGTTTTTCATTTAAAGTGAATGCAATTTCTTAGCTGACATGATAATCCAAATAAATCTTTAAAAGATAATTCAAGTCAAAAAAGTTTGAAAAAGACGGCTTCATTCAATTATGTTGTGCAATTTTGTTTTAACAAACATGTTGTAGAACGAAACATCTTACAAAGCCCCTAATTTGTTACATTCTAATTCCATTGCATGGAAGAGTTATGAACAACAGGGACTCTATATCTATATTAAGCAACTACAATTTGAAGATTCCAGAAAAAAATGCAAAAATTATACTTTTTGGATCAGTAACGCAGTACTAGTCTGAAATATGTCCGATAAAAAAGAAAATTATCTTCAATCAGTTATGATGGCCAATTTCATTTTACTAACACTGCTGTAGCAGAAAACATCCTACAAAGTCCCCAATATCTTACGACCTTATTTCATTGCCTGAGCATTATGGACAACATGAACAATTAAATTTTGAAGATTTCTAGAAAAAATGCTTAAACTATACTGTTTAGATCAGTAATGGAGGCATTATTTGAGATATGTACGACACGTATCTCTAGAGATTAGTGGCGTTTTTCTAGAGTGTTTTGGACAGCAATTGATGCGTCTGTTATCGTAAAATTGCCATATTGGAAGCAAAAAGTTTTAAAACTAGGAATGCGCAGGAAAACTCAAGATATTTTTGACAAGGGCAATTACAATGAAAATAATTATGCGAAAAGTTGTTCCATGTAAAACTTAAGACGACTCGGTCAAATTTGTTTAATGGCGAAAAAAAAAAAAACATACACACATACACAATTGTTTCGAAGTATTACATACACGTACGAATAGCTAACTCTAAACTAGTACTTTATCTATTACAAACCCAGAGTTGACACAAAACGAAATTTAATACAGCAGGACAAATTGCACTCCAAACGCTGAGTGAAATTTCCAAATGGGATGTTCAGATTACATTTTAAAACGAAGTGCTCTTAGTGCTCCGAAATTCATGAATATTCACAAATTCCAAATGGAACAAATATAATGGATTTGGAACACACGCTATCCAGCATTTTAAACGCCTTCAGCCCTGAGCAAGCATTCGATTTAATTCGATTTTACTAGTTGAGTTAATCAAATATCAGTCTAGAAATTGTCCTTCAAAGTTGATTGGATTAGTAGGGTAAAACCGCGACTGACTACTTTATTGCGCCGCTCGCGGAGGGATACAATGTTATTGTGATGAGAAATTTGCGGATTCCATGGCTGACGAATCCAGTTAGTCGAGAGTGCGTTAAGGTCAATAATGGAAGAGGGTGATAACTGAAAGCATGAAGACAAAGTAAACACAAGGCTATCTAAGAATCCAACTGTTAATTCTTTAATTTAAATGTTTGTTATTAAATTTTGGAAATCAAAACTATTTGTTAAGTTGCATTTAATTTAGTTAATTGTTGTATTATAACAATTGTTGTATTATTATTGAAGCAGAGATTTCAAAAGAAATGATTAAATAAATGAACAAAATAAATTACACTCTGCTTAGTATTAGCAATAACACAATCTGTATACACTAGCCGATTTAGTTCTGAACACTTTTCAATTTTTTAAAGACTTCATCATTTAACATTGCATAATGAATCATTATGTTAATTTATTTCACTTAAACCATTTATTTAAAACTTTTCTAATAAGTATGCATTCATTTTATCTGAATTGCATATATATACATGTATCATGCAAATGTTACAATAACAGTAATATAATTTAATTTCATAATATTAAATCAATATACGATAAACAACATTAAATCAATTTTTAATTTAATATTTTGGATGAAAACCATTGCTTTTTTTTACCAAAGCTAATTAACTAAATAAATCAAAATTCATTTAAAAAGGATTTTTGTTTATATTTTGCATTGAAAAATAAAATAAAATGAAATTTGAATACATACATATTAGAGAAGTTATAAATAAATGAAATCTTTAAAAAAAAATGTCCAGAATTAAGTCCACTAGTGTAGTGTTAGCTTTATTTTAAGCATACTAAGGGTAATATTCTAGAAAAATATCTGTAGCATTTGGCTTCGGAATGACGTCACAAATTTCTTTCAAAGCGTGTCTTTATCGGAATTTCTATGCGAAGTCGGTTCGAGGAAGGAGTTATACGTTAGTATGAAGCGGAATGTTACCGTTTCTTCCTGGAATATGGTGCTTGCATACAAAGTCAGACCACAAATGGCCATTCGAAGAGGAACGGATATTTTGTCTCGCACGTGACAGTTCATACACTTAATTAAAAGTTCTAATTTAAAAGGGAAATAAGCAAAAATTTGTTGCTTAAGAAATAAAACTTAAGTGTCATTTCTTAAGCAAAAAGTTTTTTTTCATTCCCTTTTAAAGTTATTACTTTCTTATGAAACATAGGAGCTGTTACGTTCGGGGAAAAAACAGCGTTTTTCCGTACAGTGGCCCAAAATCACTGGTTAAAAAATAACACAGGTCCTGTTTTCCATTCTATCCTGCTAACAATTAATTCTTTAAATAAAAAATGCGACAATACAATACTATATGCAAATTTACTGGAAACCTTTTATGCATCAAATGTTTGTCTTTTTTAGGCATCAAGTGGAAAACAAATCAAGTTCTACAAATTTGAAGTCAAAAGTTAAAAGCATAAAGAAAAATTTCCATTGAAAGCTACATTCAAAGCAGACAGAATTGTTGTTCATTCAAGCAAAAATTTTAACCGAAAAACATTACAAGGGGGGGGGGGGGAGGCTAGCTTCACTGCAACGTACTCTAAAGAATCAAATTGAAAAAAAGGGAAATCATCTTGTTCACTGTACGTAGCAGAAAGTCTTAACGATTTAAGGAAGTTTTAAGTATACCCTTAGATGACGAAAAGAAAGTGCAAAAAATATATTGCATCGAAAAAACAGTAGAAAATTGGTTTACACTCTATCGTTAGTGATAAAAGCATTAAAAAACAAGAGGTATCATTTTATTAAAGGACACACTATTAAATCAGGTTCCTACAAGCAACCGCAAACAACGGATTTTTTTTCTCTTTTTTTTTTTTTTACCGTGGAAAACATTTTTATCACTGGAGAGCAGATTAAAAAACGATAATGTACAAAGTGTTACAAAAGAGCTTTTTTATCATAAGATCTCAATTTTTCTAGCCGTGAAGAATTTACCACCATAAACATCACTTTAATTCCAGATAATTTTTTAGTTATATGGCTTTTTTTCTGTATCATCTTTTTACTTTCTTTCACCAAATGTTTAATTACATCGCGAAAATGGCGCATCTGTCTTTTTCTTAGAAAAACACTAGTGAAACTTTTTTTTTCTTTGTGTCTCTCATTAAAAGCCCATTTAACCTTGCTTATCGGAATAATTTTTATCCATTTTTGCAATTTTCGGGAAGCTGTGTTATTAGCATCTTTGACGGCATATTATTATAAGATTTAGAGAAAATATTTAAGATACCTCAATTAAAGAAACCTAATAAGGGGTTAAAAAGAGTATTAACTGCTGAAATAACCAATGAAAATCAAAAAAGTGCGCATCTGTATCATTTTTGGTTAAAAGAGTTTAAAAAAATTATTTTATGTACATATGGTATCATTATTCGCTTAGAGAACACCTGGTATAAGTTGTGTATCTTATCTATCTACATATATATATATATATATATATATATATATATATATATATAGATATTGTTGAAATAATTATAATAGCACTACTATTGATAAAGCAAACTTGTGAAAATATCCCATTGCTATTGGTCAAAGCTTTATGAAGCTCTCCCACAGGTCCTAAATTTTCTTGATTTAATCCGTTTTTGTTTAGAGGTGGGCAATGTCGTTCTTTTTAATGACCCGTTCATCTGAGGACCGTTCATTCTTTTGATCCGTTCATTTGGCTCGTTCCTTTGCACGACTTCGCTCAAAAGTTGCAAGTGACCTTTCTGCACGACATACGCACGTACATTCGAAATGTTTCATTACATGAGTAATATTCTTTGAAATAAAAATAACTAAAATTATGAAATGTATGAAAATATGCCTGTGAACGATGAATAAAAAAAAAATTTGTTCAGGTTTAGATGTTAAAGCAGTTAAAGTTCATTTTGTAAGATATTTCTCAATTGCCGAATGTTAAGACATGTTTTCCAGTGAAATAGTGCACTAATTCTATATAGAAATATCTAATCGCCAAACGTAATAAATACGGTCGCAAGTAAAAAAATAAAACAAAATATAACTTTAAATGTGTACTTCAGGTTACATTTTTAAAAAAATATAAATCCCGAAATAAATAAAAGAGATAAATGCAAAAAAGGGGAAAAAAAAGAAAGAAAAAAACTGCCTACAGTATTAAACACGAAAATAAACACATGTTTATGAAAACTATGTATACGTTAAAGATAAATAAACTTAACAAAATTATTGTTATCATAAAACGTCTGCTTTTATATAAAAACTGGTGCAAATTGTCGAAACTAACATTTTGGACCCCAAAACAAACGTATGTCAACCATGACATCTTCTCAAAAGAAAGAGGTGCGTCCCTTTAAATATATTTTTTTTTTCAAGTCATAGCACTGTATACATACATATAGACGAAAAAACTAGCAACAAATATATTGGTAGCTCAGCCGGAGTACCGGATAATTTAATTTAAAAAAAGCGAAAGACTCACCTAGATATTGGAGAGCTTCAAAATTATGCTGCAGTATCAATGAGAAGAAACTCACTTTTTGAGAACCCACTTTTTTAAATAAGGCATAAAAATAGACAGTAATAATTCTTATTAAAAATCTAGAAGATAAAAGGATCGCCAAAAAAGTGATAAAAAGTACTTTTGGAAATAATTTTCGCGACAGAAAGCGTGTGAAGGATCAAACAAGTTGCATAAAACATTACTAATGGCTACATTTGCAAATCAGGAATGAACTGCAGCGGTTAAAGAAAAATGTGGAATAACAGCAAGTAAAAAGGTTCGAAATGAATTTATTGTACTGCACTGAAAAAAGGAAATTTGAAATTGATTTATGAGTTAGAAATTTGAAGCTGAAAGTAATTCAAAAAAAAAAAAAGCGATTCTATACAAAGTGCATCAATGCAAAGTTCTAAACTGCTCACCGTTCAAAGGAAAGGTCGTTCATTTTTTAGGTGAACGAACGGATTCGTTCATTTTAAGGATTCTTTCTTTTTGACCCGTTCGTTCATGAACGACACATCCCTATTTCTTTTGTCAATTATTTATTTATGTTATTTTTCATTACTTGTATTGTACTCAAATTTATTAAAAATATATTTGTATTCAGTGATATAATCTGTATATCTAAACTAAACATTAACTGACCTCTGTTCTAAATAAATAAAAAATAACCCAAAATGTGTAAGAGAAGCTAAAATGTGCTGTAAACTTTTGAACAAAGCTTTTCCAGCAAGTAGATTGTATATTTAATTTTATATTCCTTAACCTCACACTTTTCAGCGCAAGTAGGTGCTAAAATCTTTGCAGCATAAAATACCTTACAGAGGTAAAATTTTCTGACAGTTTTTGTTTTTGAAATTACTAGTTGCTATTACATATCCACATTGATATGCACATATGGTAAATATTTTTATGCAAAAAAAAAAATCATAATTTATTTAGTATTTCAGTCGCTTTTAGAGTTTTTCATAGACAATCGCAAGAAGACATAAAGCAGAATGTCATTAGAAGCATTATTAGATAAATATGTTTTCATTTGCTTTTAATAATATCTACCGTAAAATTCCATGATTTATTTTTTTCTGTTAGTTTTGATAACATAACTTGAAACAATTATGGCGGAAAAATCGAGTAACTTATATTCGAGATTCAAAAGACTTTTGATTAAAGTTGAACTGTTTTTTTTTCGCTAAACAGAAGTCTAACTTTAAAAAATGCTTATACGTTAATATTTACTTTTTGCTTTGCAGCCATAAAATAAAATGAATAACTAAATAAATATAATTTTAATAATTCAAAAAGTCCATTGATATTCAAAGAGCAAAAAATGAAATGAAAAATTAAACAATTGCGTTGACGAAGTTTAAATTTAGCAGACAATAAAGCGAGTTAATCAAATGCGTGAGCAGTGTTTATAAAAAATCCAAAAACTGCCAATAAAGCATAACAAAATTAAAAGAGCTTTAAATTTAACAAATGTAAAAATTCTGAAATTCTTTTGTTATGTAATCTGAATAAAGCGATAAACTGATAAATGGAGGAACTGTACACAGCTATTCACCACCATTCTACTTCCTTCCCTAAGCCATATAATACCCAAAGACAATAACCGAACCAACTGTGGAGGAACACATGCCGCGAAGAACGACCCCATCCTGGCCATGAATAAGGTATCAATAAAGCAGCCGGTGAGTAAAATCCACTTCATATGCAAATGAAACTGAAGGAAGATTCATGGAACAAAAGAAGAATTTCCATAAACAAAAGGAAAGCACTTTTATAGTGTTGAAAAGAATATTATTCCTCGGCAAAAGGAAATATGGAGAGGACTAAGAAAACGCGAGCCAGGAAAGCATCTTTTGAGTCGGCTCTATCTCCACGGGGGATCGCCCTGACAAAACATTCGACTATTCCAGAACAGCAATTAGGTGGGGAGGGAGAAGATAGTGGGGGAATCAGCGTTCTAATTTGATTTGCGGCGTCGGCGTTCGATTTTAATCCCGTGGATTAACAAGTGCCAATTGAATCTTGCTTTTGGGAAGCCACGGAAATCTTAAATCCTCTTGAGAAGGAGGATGGTAAAGGATAAGTCCCGAATCCGAAAATTAAATTATCCGTCTAAGCTATTCAGAAGCAGATTTCAATGCAAAGAACCTGCAGCTATTTTTACTTTGTTCTTGAAAGCAATTTAATCTGAAGGACGCTCTTGTTTGTAGAGATTAGAGCTTCAGCGACAAATTCCTACGGTATTAACTGCGCCGCGAAATTTCCCACGTACTTTACTCTGTTGAAGCAGCAGGAGATCAATTAAACTTGACGATCCTTTGCTGTTGGTCTATTATGCACGACGAGTTCATTCGAGTTGTTTGCTGTGTTATTTATATTTTGGTGTTTATAGAGATCAAGATTAGAGTTTCAAGTGCCCTCAGCGTGAAGGGTGATTCTTTTCTGCTGAAAATATGTTGAGCCCGTTTCACTGCTGCAGTGTAAGAACGTGGATTAGCTTGTTTTTCTGAAAAGTATGAATAAATTAAGAAATATATGTATTTTTTGCTTCTGCAGTTTCGTTAATAAGTAGTTTAAATAAAATGTTCTAGTTTGTTCGAGATCTGTAAAAAGTTTTGCCTTTTAGAATATCGTTTAATTGTGTTGTTTTAAAATCTTTTGTGAAACTCATATGTAAAAATAATTTTTAGTTATATTTTAGTACGATTTTAGCTAAATCTAGATTTTAATTTAATGTGGCATCATATGCTTAAATTTAAAACCCATGTGGGGGATTTCGGCTGTTTTCGTAAAATAATTCAGATGAATAAAATAAAGTTTTTATTTCCATTAAAACGTGATCATATTTTTCAACTATATTCTTTTCTCATTTTTATTCAGCCATGTGTTTTGTAAAATAAGAGATTAATGGCACTTATTTCATATACTTGAAGTGTGAAGTGAAACAATAATTAAGAGTCTTTATTGCTACCATAATTGAATCGTTGTAATGATTTTTATCGGACACAATTAATACGAGAAGACTAAATAGTAGTTTTTCTTTTGCAAATTCTTGGTCATTGTTACATATTGGTATGCTTCAAACTTTTGCAATTATGTAAAACTTTAGTTATTTTGCATGTTTGTGAAATGTTATACGTGATAATTCATTTAGTCACTCTGCTTTGTAAATGATAAAATCCAGTAGTTTTATAATTAAGTCATATATTTCTGAATAAACGGTAAATGTTTTTTTTTTTATGAATCATGTTTGCATGAATTGCATTCACAGTTTAAGTGTGCGTCACTTAATCGTGACGAATTTTTGCTAATTCACTCAGTTATATGCAAAAACAGATTACGAACTATGCTTTGGCTAGGTATTCCGTTTTCTTTTTTTCGTTGCAAACATTCATAGTTTCATTTTTTGGTGAACGCTGTGCCAACAATTAATTTCCAAATAATGTACCATTTCCGCATTGGCGACTTTAAGGATAGTATTATTTTTATGGCAAGTAGTAAATGATAACAAACGTCGTGGCAGTTATCATCCACCAAATATAGCTATAAAATCCAAGACTTCGAGGCGAACCAAATACGTCCAATACACCATAACTCCTTAAAATGTATTTTTTTCAGGGCAGCCCTAGTTTTGTTCCTTAATTGATCCTGGTTTGCTGGAGAACTGTCTGTCTCTTAAATAGCTATGAAGATAAGATGTTGCTGACTGCGTTATTGAGAAAAATCAAACCATGTCAATTTTTCATTGAACTAAGCCAGAGCGTTAATATAAAATATCTTAAAGTCAGAGCATCAACGACATAAGTCTGCTTCTAATAATACCATTTTAAGCACATTATACTGTTAGAAACTGAAAACCTGTACTAAATACTACACCAAAAATGTGACAATGTATCCAGTTAAACTGGCTAGCTTATCTTTTACTCCAAAAGGACTTAATAACAAAAAAAAAAAAAAAAAAAAAAAAAACCCTCGCAAATTCAGGTCTCTACCTTAGATCACTGCTGTTCCGACAGTGTCAAATATGCCTTGACAATGAGCTCAGAGACTTAACCAAATGAAACTGCATTCGGCAGCTACTTCAAGAAAGAGAGGAACATCTTTAATTAAATCAACAGGGCTGGTTTTTGTTCCGATGGCGGATATTTCCTTTTCAAATTAATTCCACTTCGTACCTTTTGCTCCATCGCCTGAGTTCAATTTATCCGTCTAGGGGAAGTCAAATCTCATAGGATAAAGAACTTCGAAGGGAGAAAAAAATAAAAAAGGGTAAAAGCTGAGTAAAAAAGCCTGAAAAACAAAATGAGTAGAGATCCGAAAACCTTCCACGGAAGAAATCCGATACAGAAAGCTGTTTTGTCCAAACGGTGTAAAATTAATGGGTCCAAATAAAGCTCTGCTCTTCACTTTACCGTCGTCTTCCGAGGGGGTGGGGATGGATTGAAAAACCCACCTCTTTCACATCCGATCTTAAAGGGAAAAAGCAAATAAAAGATTCCAATCTTGGTAGTCCTCCCCCCTCACCTCACATTTTAGACAAAGCTTCTTCGGCGAGGAGGAATTTTCAACCTGGAATCCCAGCACTTCGAATAGCCCATGTCGGAAGAGAGGTTAACTTTTCCGTTTGATTCTTTGTGCTTTATCAGTTTTAAAGAAATAATCACAGCAGTTGATCCTTCTTAAGAAGAGTTAAAACCATGCCTTCAAATAAGAGTAATGCAGACATATATATTAGACTCTTAAGAAAAGCATAATATTTTGATACCTCATTCTTTTTTTTTTGCTTTTGTCTCATTTAAGAATAAGTCGAATTCATGTTTCCTTTTATGTTTCTACTAGTGGTACCCGCACGGCTTTGCCCGTAGTAGAAAATTAAAAGTTCATTTGGTTCACCTGTATGTTAATGAATGATGAACTTCTGGCCAATTTGTTAAGTTAATTTTCCCGCCAATGTTATGGGCCCACGTTATGATAATTTACTCGTCCATGTTAAGATAATTTAATCTTCCATGATACGATAATTCGTTCGGTAAAATGTTCTTAAAAATTGGAATAAAAAAACACAAAATCGAATTTTCGAAAAATCTCTTTGAGGTATTCACCGCTATGCTACCAACTAATTTTGTGCCAAATTTCATGAAAATTGGCCGAACGGTAGAGGCGCTGTGCGCATAACAGAGATTCAGATTTCCAGTGATCCCGACGTCCAGACACAGACTCTTTCAGCTTCATTATTATTATATCAAATATAAATATTTAATTTACATAAAGTACACAATTATGGCAAATTTTACCAGCTCCTAATCGAAAGGAACTTAAACTTGAAGCGCTCGGGGCAGAAATGCAAGAAGCCTTAAGGAGTGACTTTTCGATCAAAATTTTTGTTTCTCAAAACTAAAATGGAAATCAACATTACAATGGGTTATGTCATTTGGATAAAAACACATCTGGTTTTAGTATTGCAGAATATAAATGTATAATACCTTTGAAAAATTCTACAAATATTTTTATTGGTTAGAAACTGGCCTACTGAAAATTCACATTATGTGGCATACTAAATTCGTGCCCTGAGCCCTTCAGCTGTAAAAAAAAAGCGAAAGAAAGAAAAAAAAGATAAACTTAGGGTTTGTAACGTGCCATAAAAAAACAATTTATATTTAACTCAACCCATTATTACACTGAGACTCATATTTTCAGGATTGGATTCAGGAACACAATATGTGAAAAGCTGTGTAAAAATGAGTTTCATTTATTATTATTTGATGTTGTCAATTACTTTTAATCGGAAATTTCTTCTTAAAAACTTTTAAAAGTTCAAAACTTTAGTCTAGTTGTAAAACTCTGGAAAGTCCCATTTTTGATGAATAACATTGCACCGATACAAATACAGCTGAAATTACATTTAAGGTGCCATACTTAATTACCACATTAAAATATAACTATTAAAACGTTAGAGCTTGCCTAAGAGGAAAATATGTTTATACCGAAAGCTACAAAGTATTTAGAAATATGCCGAAAACGGAAAAATTAAATGCCGGTTTTTCCCTATTAGTCTGATAATCTATCATTGTAACAACTCTGCCTGTAAACCATAAGCAGCAATTGACTTCAGCTAATTATGAAATGTTCTAGAAACTGCTTAGGCAAAAGGATTGTTTGAAAGCCTTTTTAAATCAAGGCCTGACAAAAAATCAATAAACTAATAAAAAGGATCTCCAGCAATCTAAACAAATACGAATTTCGTCGTTTTTCGCGTGAAAACTTTCTGCTTCAATTCTTTCGGGTAATCCAGTTTTGCTTTTGAGGCAAGTCATAAAAGGAAATAAAAGAAAATACTTTTTGAATAGCATATGCGAAGATATATTTCGTGAGCGATGAGAAACGAGAAAACAGATCAAGAGGTTTCGTTCCTCCGCTGGCAAAATGCCTAGAAGAGGATTTCATTAGTTAAACCGTCTCTTTTCAAGTCTTGACGATTTATGTTAACTTTTCAGTGGTGTTTACATAGTACAAGGCTTACACAAATATACTCGTATATATCTATGTTTATGGTGTCGTTTGTTCTGGTTAAATTACTGTACATTTGTTTAAAATTCATAATTATTATTTTAGAAATACATTTTGAGGAAATGCATCCAATACATAGAATGACTTTGGTAGTGCTAAATATCAAGACCCCCTATTTTTCGATGACGCGAAATTTCCTTCACCCTTATTTTTCAATTTTAACCTTAACTTTCGATATATTTAAGGGGGGAAGAAATTTTAAATATCGGTGAAAAGTAGGGTTAACTAAATATCGTAAAGGAAAACTTATTAGCCTTACAGCATCGCGCATATTAATTAAAAATGTGTAAGCAAACAAGAAATGTCGTTAATTATTGATTAAGTTAATGGCATTTTCAGAAGATTTATTTTGGTACCACTAATTAAAAGTTGATTAAGCATATAAAACAAGGGGAAGTAAGTACAAGTCCATCATTTCAACGTTTTCCAAGAGGATTAAAAAAGTGCAGGTTATACCGAAGAATAACCAAAACCAAGTCCACTTATATCTAAATACATTAATTTCTTATAGCCGGGGGGGGGGGAGAGAAAAAGGCCAATTGTCCCGTCCTGATCCCCCTAAATGAAGGGCCTGAGTAAGCACCAAAATTAAACATTTGGACTTTTCTACAAAATGTACAAATGTACTAATAGAGCAAAAACTATCTTCTGTTTTGGGACGAGGATGTTACTTGTAACCTTGATAGGAGTTGATATACAGTACGTTTTAGAGAAACTTTCTCATGAAAGCCTACCTACGATCTGAATTTTCCACGCGTTTCGCTAAATAGTCTAAAAAGGCCATTTACATCCAATTGCTTCTCACTATCTCAACTCAAGTTAATAACATTTAGCTCAAATAAATTGCTAAATACAGAAACTGGAGGGGTATTTTCTACAGGAAACAAGATAATGATATTTTAGTTATTTTTCGTACAATATTATATATGCTCAAAAGTTGTTAACAATATCTCTCTACTATAATACTTTAAGTGTTTTCTTTTCAAATTTTCGATTTTTTTGTTGCAATTTTCAATTATTTATTAAGTACATAAGTGATTAGCTGTAGCATTGTTTTTGAGAATGTATATAAAAGATTATTGGTCCAAGTTTTAAACCTTACACCTACTTTAAACGGTCGATTTTGAGCAACAATGCAAGAAACTGTAAGATAAAAAAAAAAAAAGTAAAAGAAAATTAACTTGTAATTGAGACTACAAAAGTAAATATAATGCAATGTGTATCATGTTCAATGAAATCATATCAAATTTGAAAAAAAAAATGTTTTCTTCCATCTTTGCATTCAGTTATCACTTAACTGCATACAAAAATAAATGTTCTTGAAATACATACAAACCGTAACTTTGACTTCGCACTGTATCACATTCTTAGAAACTGGATTGGAAAATTTGTAGATCGTAAGATGTTGGTGCCCTTTAAATTTTTAGAACTATTCATTGAATTTAGATATTCATAACTAACAGTAATTATAAATCACTAATATTTATATAAATCATATTAATTTTGGTTATAAAACATTGTTTCCCTATCTTTCCGTTCAGTAATTAGTTAACAAAATGTTAAAGGTTAAATATATACCTAAAATGAAACTTAACGTAAGGTTAGATTTTCTTACAATGTATGCACACCATGACTCTTACTTTGCTCTATGAGACGGTTGTGGTAATTAAGAACAGTTTTTTTTCGCAGACAGTAAACTGTGGGTATAGTTTAAAACATTTAGATTTATTTCTTGCGAAGACAATTATTATCAAGATTTTTTTTCTGTATTATATAAAATTATTTAAACGGAAAAGAAGAAAAATATAGTCAATCATACTTATAAGGTCACCATTAAGTTAGCATTATTTTAAAAGGAACACTACAATCATTTTAAATGCCCCAAATAAAACGAAATCAACTAAATTAAAACTTGCGCCTCATTTTTAAAAGCAACTTCCCGAAAAACGTTATCTTTTTATTGGATTAGAAACCTTTTTTTACCGTAAAATGTGACACGACTTGGTGATAAATTTTGAAATAACAATAAACGCCATCACACACAGCAGTATTATTATTTAATGCAACAAGCAATAATGAAAGCTGTTCATATTTCTGCGTTCCTTCAGACTTTAATGAACTTGGCTTTTGGTACGCGTTAATTAAAATCAACCATTAACGAAGACGAGGAAAATTGATACACAGGATGAAATTTCTTCTCATCCTTAGCGTTACGTTTTCATTGATTGCAAACTAAACTGAGTTACTGTTTAGGGAAAATTACCCAGGAGATGGAATTTATTGGACATTTCCAACACACTTCTGAATGCTCCTCAAATTATTTTCAATTATATTTGTTAACAGATTAAATTTGGTCAGGCGCATGAATACAATTAATTGTTCACGGCCGAAATTTTGACAAGATCCTGCCATTTGGAAATTTAGTTGAGACGTGGAGAAATCTCTAAAGAAATCAAGGTTTTCGTGTGGATTCATATTTAGGATTAAGTCTTGCGTCTCTAAGTCATTTTTATAGACATTATTTAATCTTCATATAGGCAGAAGTTTCTATTATTAGTTACCAATAGCCATTTAGGATGAGTTTGATCCACAATTTTACTATTTCTAGCTACTCCTCTCATATTTTATAATTGTTATTTCAATTATGGTCGTAAAATTATAGTCGTAAGTCAAGCGCTTACAGCATTGTACGTTTATTCAAAATTAAGATATTGTAATTATGAAAACCAAATAAAATAAATTATTAACCTAGTTCAAAGTTGCCCCGCCACTTCAAGTAACTTGGATCATGCGAGAAATGTGACATAAAATATATTTAAATAAAATATAAAAACTTTATCCAGAAAAACAAAATTCTATACGTGCTTAAAAACTATTTGTTTTCATTTCATAGTATCACCAGATTTATTCCATTTATTACATTTCATAAAGATACTGTACATAACTTCAATTCAGTATCGAAGAGCAGCTTCCCAGCTGTAACTTCAGAATTATTGGATTAAACAATTAGCTGTGTACTGAGTGGGCGATGTGGTTTAGATTCCTTTTTATTGAGTGTACTACTTATAGTGACCTGAACTCTCCCATGAAGATAGTTGACCCTAAGATGCTCCGAAATATTAAATGTAGCGCAATATGTTAACGTGATAGGAAGATATTTTCTACAGCACAAGTAATCTCGTAAATATTATTAGAAAATGAATAACATATAAACAAAAACAGCGGGGCTTTTTTCTTTCAAAAATTCTACTTTGAAATTTAGTTTTTGTATTAAAAATGTAAAATGAAAATGTAAAACTGAAACGTAAAACTTTTTCAATGAACAACCACGTGTAAAACTTTACTTTTATGGTGAAAATTATTAGCACTTAAAATAAATAAATAGATAAATAAAATACGAAAAAAAAGGACAAAAACAAACAACAGGAGTACGAACGATCTCCGGTATATGTTTTACAACCATAACGGAGAGACATGAAGTGAAGCGGTTACGGTATCCTTATTGTATTTGATTATTCAAGCAAAGGAATAAAATTTTAATTTCTAACTGCTGGAAATATACCCTAAATTATTAAATTAAAATCAAGACATCATTTTTCTCACGCAGCAGCTATTTATTAATATTTTGAGTGGTTATTTAAAACATGATTAACAGCATTTAGTTGAAATTCTTGAAAGGAAAAGAACATTGCTGGTTTTAAATGCAACTAACTATTGAAAAAAAAGAGCACTTGTCTGATATCAGTAAGTATAGTTTGTAATGTATCTATCATTCATTTCATAAAACAAGTTGTTCGTATTGTACGAGAACTTACTCGTAAAAGTAAATGAAAGTACTCATTGCATTATCCGCATTACTTATTGTTTGGCCATTGAACTTCAAAAGAACCAATAAAAATACAGTATTTTCCTCTCACACGTTTTACTTTCAGACAGTAAAGGCCCTGTATATGGCTTCAATATCATAATGGCAGGGGAGCGAAAATTGGCGAGTATATTGGCGCTATCATTAACTGGCATGCGTCCCATATGTGGCAACCCTTCCCTAAAAAAAGGCTTTCAACTTGAGAATTGTAGTTTGGGGATTTGGCGGGATTCGCGTGTGAAACGTGAACCTCGAAACATTGGCAGATCATTTAATTTCTTGCAACGTTTCTCCAAAAAGGATGAAGGCTCCTTTCTGCTCCCCTCTACTCCTCTTTATTTGAAAAATGATGGAGGCTTTCCTCCTTTTATTGTATTTTTTTTTTATTCATTTTATTTTCGCCTGCTCGCTTCTGTGACTTGTCAGTGGCTGGTTGGCTCGCGGAAATAAAATTGGATGAAGTTAGTGCGTGTGTACGCGCGAAGAAGGGGGGGGGGGGGAGAGGTATCGGGCATTTTTATGTCCGATTTTGTTATCTTGCGGATGATTTCATTTCGTCTTAAATCTGTAATAGTTTGGTCCAAGTTTTTCAGTCGCTCTTTTTTTCCTCCTTCTGGCAGTTTAAATCTTTCTTCAACGAAATAAAATAATTTGTCTTAGCAAATTGTCATTAAGGATAAAGAATTTCGGCGAGCAATTATTAAAAGCGATTTTTGAATTATGTTTTTGAAGGATTTGTGGATTCAATGCGGTAATTGCTTTGCTCGAGATGTTTTCGAAACAGAAGCATTGTGTTTTTTCAAAAATAAGTCTTTTGTCAGAGCTCATTTGTTATAAAAAGATATGAGAAAATGTTTATTATTGATTGTTTTGAAAGGAAAGAAAATATTTGTTTCGCAATTACTGTCAAATAATTGCATGTTATGACAAAATTAAAGAAAATGAAGAAGATCAAACAGTTGGGGGAAAACACGTGAATAATAATAATAATAAATATTTAAAAAAAACCACCATTGTTGCGAAATTTTAACAAATATTCTTCTTTAGGGAATAAAAATAAAACTATCCATATAAATGCCGAATTTTGTTCTTTAAAGAAATTTTATGAATTTTACTAACTGAAAATACATTAATTTAAGGTAACTTTGCATCACTTTATATTCTTTAGAATATTTGCCTTCAAAAGAAACTGAAGTAGGTCCAATGCTTCATTCTCTATGGAATGTTATAGTATCAGTTTTCCACTTTTCTTTTAGAAAATAGGTTGGAAAATCCAACTTATTGGTTAATCCAATGATTCTTTAGTTACTGTTTGGAAGCTACACTTGAGTGCTTAATTGAAGTTGCTGAAGTCTTCTATCTTAAATTGCAATACTCTAAACAACGCAGCAAATGATAAAACTCCTGCAATGTGATACAAATGGAAAAGATTTAAAATGTTCAGAAATTTCATTTTTCCGGTTTAAAGTTGCACTACTTTGATTAAATTAATTTTATTTTGCAGCACATTTCGGACATAGCTCAAAATTACTCTCAGTGCCTTGAACCAGGTTACGAATTTATTTAAATGGTTTTAATAATTATTTTTTCTTAATTATGAATAGCTATGCAATACTTTTGTCTTCAGTTTTATGACCATAGATGTAATAACTAATTAAATATGAGTGTCGGAATTAAAAGTAGATAAATTGTCGGCTAAAGTGTTACTAAATGACCAATATAAGTTTTTAACTTTCTTTAAACAGCAGTATATTTGTAGACTAATTCTACTAAAATAGTACATATTTATATTTCATTAAAAAAAATGTTATTAGAACAGAAGTACCTTTTATTTTGACACATGTGATTTTAACATATCAAGTTTGTCAAACGAATACACCAAGTGCATTTTTAAGTTTAACACTGATTTAGCATGTCATTAATTATAGGTACAATGACTTTGAGTTTTTCTTCAAATTCATTTAAGAGTTCAGAAAAAAATGCTGTAAGACATACCTGTGTTATTATTTGGCAATCCCATGAGATCAGATCCGTTTTTTGACACCTAGAAACATTAAAACGAATGTAAATGAGCAGGAAAACTTAAAACAATGTTACAGAAATAAACTTAAAAATGCACTTTTGATAATCAAGAGGTAAACTACTTCAAAAACTTGAATTTTTGTTGGAATTTTTATCAACTTTGAAAGTGGGATGTTTGAAATTAAAACTGTTTGAAAGTAAAACGCTAATACATTTTTTTCTTTATAATATGATGTTAGGCAACGCTGTTTGGTTTTGGTTTCTAATATTTTTTTTGGAAATTATAACGTCATTGTAAATTAAAAAAAAACATCTTCGTTTGAAAATTTATTTTACTGTTCTATAATCTTTTAGGATCTCATATTTTGAAAATATAAAGATTTTCAGAACCTAATCAGATCAGTTTTAAATCAATATCCTATAATTGACAACACTCTTAAATAAATGTCATTGTATATAAATCCAGCCTAACAGTAAAGGAAAAAAGTAGTTAGCGAAAATAGCACAAATGTGTGCAGGTGCAGTGACGAAAGTACAGGGAGAAACAGAGAGGGAGAGAGAGAGAATAAAAAGAAGGAAAACAGAAGACCAATGAAGTTATGCATTCTCAGACGGATATAAAAGATAAATTGCTTTTACCATTAACCATGCATGTAGGTTAAAATTTCTATAATAATAGTAGTAATAGTAATAATAATAATAAATAATGGTAATAAATAATAATAATAAATAATAATAATAATAATAATAAATAATAATTATTATCATTATTACTACTACTACTACTACTAATAATAATAATAATAATAGTTGTTATTAATAATAGTAATAAATAATAATAATAATAATAAATAATAAAAATTATAAAATAATAATAAGAAGGATTATAATAAATAATAATAATAAAAATAATAATAAGATTAATGATAAATAATAATAATCATAATAAATAATGATTATAACAGATAATAATAATCATAATAAATAATAATATTAATAATAATTAATAAATAAAATACCCATACAACTATTTTTATGCATTTTTGAACATACGCTAGTCATATTTACATCTTCAATGGCTTACTGATGAAGTGAAATAGGTTTAATATTTGGGAGATTTTAAAACTTAAACAGAATAAATATATACCTAAACTTTTCTCTATTTCATCTTTGAACTTAAAAAAAGTTAATGCCAAAAGATAACAAAAAGTAGCCCACTTTAAGCTTTTTGCACTCCATATCAATTATAAAATGGAAAGAGATTTTATCAAAGCGCCTCCTAAATCTGAGATTAATTTTAACGAAGGAGTTGAATCTCTGCTGAATAGAAAATCGTTTGTAATCAGATTGAGCGAACTACTGGTATTTTGATCAGTCTCCAGGGAAGAGTAAGGAATAAATTTAACGAAATAAAAACAAACTAAAGGCTTATTGCAAAGATTTTTGAGTAAAGAGTTAAGTAGAAAACACATTTATTTAAATCGGATTACTGTTGAGAAGTTGAACGTAATATTTGAAGTATTAAAAAATAGAATTAAATAAGAAGTTTAAGGTAAAGAATTTTTAAAAATAAGGAACAAGTAGTATTAGAAAACACTCAGAAGTGTTACTCCTTCAAATATTTATTTTTTATTATTTCTTTGAAATCCCTCAAAATTAATTTCCCTGCTGATTGTGCTGGTGGCAACAAGTAATTACTGTTGCAGTGGAATAATAAACTGTTGGTAAAAAATATCGCTGGTAGTGTGGATTCTGAGTAAGTATTCATACTGTGAGGAACTAATGGGTTTTAAGTGAAAAGAACTGTGAAAATAACACGAGTATCCATTGTCTTAAAGTCCAAAAAGTCTTAAAATCAGACGTAAGGAATGTAGTTTTATTGCATACATCAAATATGTTCTACACATTGTTTAATATACATTCTTCATAAAAGAATATACAGTCTTTATATTCAATAGGACTTAAATATTTCACATTAACGTACCAAACGCTGCCAGTTTTACATATCTAATCTTTTTGGGTTAAAAGCCAGAAAAACTGAAATATCACCACTGAAACACCACCTAGAAATTGTGACACCGCTTAACAAACCACCAAACAATTTTAATGTGTCTCATGATTTTGAGCTAAAACCCAATGTCCCCCACACAAACAGTTTAGCTTAGATTTTCGGTTAAAATTTATTGCTTGAGAAACACAGAAAACAACATACCTAACATAGGTTTCGCAAGTTTTTTGTTATAAATCTGTACTGTGATCAATCAACCAGAAAAAAAATCAATGTATGTCTCGCTAAAATTCGAACAAAGCTTTTAAGTATTTTTTTTCTTAATACAAATATTTTACAAAATAGGCATAAATAAAAGTATAGCTATTTTTTTTAATGATGAGAAATGTTGACGCTTTTAATCAATACGTTATTTTGAGACAACAACTTCTAAGATTCACTATTTCTTCAGGGGATAAATACGAATAACAGCATTTAGCACTTTCGTTGCAAAAACGATGCAGAAGAAGGTTTTGGTCTTGCAAACTGACAAATACATGAATAATCAAACAAAGCGATGTTCATATGGTTTTAATCTAAGAAGTTTCAATTTCCTAATTGCAGAATAAAAAAGCTAAGGAACTCTGCGATAACAAAATATTCTGCAGTTGAAATATTGTGTACGATATTATTTTTCTTTAAAAAACACCTTTGAAGCAATTAAAATGATAAATAATTTTTTGCATGCCAATACTGAAAGCAACAGTAAAAATTAAATTACCAAAAGAATGCAATATATATTATTTATCTTTCGGAGGACAGTTTGAATCGGAATGAATGCAATGCTTTATAGCTTCCCTGCGTGAGATAAACTACAAAAGGACAAACAAGTATTAAACTGTCAGTTCCATTTAATGTCTATAATTTCAGCAGCATTATGGTCAATAAATCTTCAAAAGGAGAAAAAAAAATTAACTATCACTGCTATCAATTTGCATAAGAATATTAGCCATAATTTGTAAGCACGCAGCTCAAGTGTTGTCATAACTCTTGATTAATAGTTTAAGGAGATATAATGGAACTTCTGATCAAAGAGCCACAAGTTAAGTGGAGAAAATCAAAAACTGCTTTTAATTCGCGCCTAAATAAAAAGATGGAAGATATAAAACAAATTGATTGGACGCATTCACCAATTCAGTACTTAAAGAGATTAAGGCAGTAGCTGCGGAACACGTATTCTTTTGACTAAAATTAACGGTACGAAATCCTTTTAAAACCTCCTTCGCGAACCCTCCATTCAGGCGGAGAAATGGCGATTTTTCACAACAGCTATTATGAAAGTCTGATAAATATTTTGATGTATCCTCAGACAGTAGCTTGCTAATCTTTTAAGCCGAAACTTAAGGAAAATTTTCTTCGCCCTTCTCCACCAAAGAGTGGCGACATATTGAGAATTTGCATATAAATGCCTGCAAGGCTTTCGCATATATTTAGAGCAATATCAGCGGTGGTCTTTGCGACAAAAGCTGGAGGACTACGCTGGGTTCTTATGCGTTAATTAAAGCAAATGCCAGGAGTGGAATACAATTAGACGAAGAGACTCGAAAATTTGTACTTCCAGAGGTTTTTTTCTTCATATTTTAAAATTTTTTGCTCAGTTTATTTTTGTCATTTCCATGGAAATGTTTTCTTTTTTTTTCTGTTCTTCTCTAACGTTATTTTCGTTTAGAAGTTAAATTTTTTGCATTAATTTTACTTAAAGCTGGTATAAAAGAGCTTTCATAAATATTCGGTCGAAGATATCCCACTGTAATTGGCTATTGTTATAGTTGGATAAAGAGAGATTTATTGTAAGAATATCCAACTTAGTTTAAATTGGATTCGAAACACATGAGGAAATATAATATATTTTCAAGATTTTTCAAAAAATATGTGCATGCTTACTTAAAAAGAACTTTGGAAAATTAAGAAGTATTTTTATCACAAGTGGTGAGTATCTATAGAATTGTGAAGTTTACGTAAGAGCTCATTTCTATGTAACGTTAAAAGACTTCATGTAGATATAATTACTGCTTACAAGATTTAAGTCAATTCTTATTTTTACACATTGTGCACATGTGCACTCACTTGAATTTCGGCTTCAAAGACTCAAAAATGCATTTGTGGGATTTTTTTTTGCACATCTTTCTATAGAATTTTGAAGCTTGAGTTATGCTTGAGCTGAAGCTTATTTCTATGTAAAGTGAAAAGATTTCATGTAAATATAATTACTGCTTTCAAGATTTACGTAAATTCTTATTTTTACACATTGTGCACATGTGCACTCACCTTATTTCCGGCTACAGAGACTCAAGAATGCATTTGTGTGATTTTTTTTTCTTGGTAACGTTACTGTTTAAAAAGATTCAGCTGGACAGTTAACCTTTAGTACATCTGATAAAGAAATTAAAATTTTGAAGATGGATTTAAGAAACACAAAAGAAACAAGCACTTAATAATTTGAGTTTTTATTAAGTTCTCAAAATTTAGTGAACCTACGTGTGTGTTTAAGAAAAGAATGGCTGGGTATCAATCAACAATTAATATTTACTCTTTTAAGTAACACAAACAACCTTCAAGAAAATTCAAATATTATTAGTATTCATTTTTTTCTTTTATTACACATTTTAGATAAAATGATATGCTTATGCTTATTACGGTTGTTTGAATTGTTTTCATAAGGTTTTGCTTTCAGTTAAAATCATTTTCTATGTTAACTCAATCAGGCCCGACGAGAGACCATGTCAGCCTAGTCAGAAACTGGGGGCCCGGGCTTGAGGGGGGGACGCCGATGAGGGGGGGACGCCGAGTCTGACGCAAAAAAAGAAAGGAAGAAAAGAAAATGAGAGAAAAAAAAATGAAACGAAGAAAGAAAAAGTGGGAAAACTCCGAATTAGGGAAAACGTAAAGATGAAGTAAAATTTACTGTTTTGGTATTTACTGTTGTGGCACTTAAAATAGAGTTAATTACTTTCTAGTAAGCAATTTTGATTCCCCCCTTCCCAACTTTTTGTTTTACTTTTTTTTTTCTTTTATAACCCCCTTTTTCTTCTTCCCCCTTTTCTCTTCTTTTCCCCCTTTTCTTTTTTTTCCCCTTTTTTCTCTTTTTTGGGGCGCGGGAGGGGCCGGTGAAAAAACTAACAAGGGGCCCGCCTTGACTCTCTGCGGCTCTGAACTCAATCACGCAGTTTTCAAAAGCATTTATAGAAGGTTTCTTAATTTCTGTAACTCAGAAGCAGACTAATGCATATTCAAAAATGGCTACTTTCAGGTTATTAATGTTTTATATGTATAATATAATTCCTCATCGAGTCATGATAACGTAATTCTGCAAAAAGCTTTAAAAAAATCCTTTTTAACTAATTACCAGCATAAAAGAGCGCGAAGAGCCCCATCCTTTGTATGCAGCAGACAAAAGTTTCTTCGCTCTCCTGCAAAGGAGCAATAATTGGACTGACACTAGTCTGTCTCTGAGTTTCAAATTTATTGACTTGATGGAAACTCATTTTTTCTTTCCTACTCAGGCAATAGAAACCAATATGTTTCTGTTGAGGCAAAAACAAAAAAACGTGTAAAAGGTAATTATTTACATTATAAAATTATCTGAGTCTCCAAATTTATTGAAAAGATGGGAATAAAGATTTCAACAACGAAAATAAAATTCAGTTTTTATTTTCCTAAAAAAATCGTAATAAGCATACTTATTACGGTAAAGATGATAAATGAATTATAAACGTGTATCGCCTTTGACACTATAGAGCAGGCAAAATAAATAAAATTGCTGCCTACACTGTCGAAGATGGAACAACATTTACAAAAAGCATTGTTTAATGCCCTTAATGAAAGAATAGGGCTCCTTTCTCTTTTTAGGATTTAAAAGTTTACTTTTGAAACATAAATACACTTTTTTTTTCTTTGCAAACATCAGTAAAACAATACAGCAAAACATCTTCTGATAAGGATGAATATTGAAATGAATAAATAAATAAACGAAACAATGTGAAAAGGTTATAAACTTGTGTTGTCCGAATATAATTATTATAAAAAACACTACACTGACACACACAGCCATATAAAATAACTACAAATATCCTGTGTGTATAAAGCCTAAAACCTGCCATAAGACTGAGTAAGTAATGCTTTTATCTTACTTCTAATTAAAAACTGTTAGAATTTAAATTATACTAGTTTTGGAATGTCTAATGACTTATTTCAATGCTAATACCGCTGTGGGAAGGTAAAGCGCAATATCTGCAAATTTTGAATTTTTTCCTTATTATACAAGTACCTTATTATACTTATTTTATTTTCCATAAAAATAAAGCACGAAAAAAAATCAAATTGCAACATTTCCCTATTGTTAGTGGGGAATCCGAAACACCTTTCTTCAAATATCTCTAAAACTCATTTCTGCAATTACTGCGCTTTACCTTCAAACGGCAGAACAGTACCTTAAAACTTATAAATCGTTTACGAGATCTAAAAAAAAAGGACCCGCACAATCATATTCACATCTAACGCCGTTGCTTTGACATGACAATTTGAGAGGTCGAAAAATAAAAAAAAAAGTCCCTCCAAATAAAATTAAAAGTGAAAGGAAGAAAAAAATATTTCCTTCTCCTTTGTTCTCTGTACCGTGATTGGATTTCGAAGAGAAAATGAGAGAACGATAGGCTATCTGATTTTTCCAGCCTTTTTCCCTTAGAAAATGGGAAAAAAGAAGAGAGAAAAAATGCCGGGAAAAATCGCTGTGCTAGTGGAAGTTTGGTCGGGATTTAAGAGTAATTGAAATGCTCTGGATGACTTGGTTGTGGACGCACGAGCGGGAATCGAAGAAGACGTGAGTCGCCTCCCCAGTTCCCCGTTAATGGGGAGCGCCCTGGCCCTAGTTCTTCACACTGTGCCCAGGGATCGAACACAAAATTCTTCCGGGCGACAAACAGAGCCGATTGTGGTTATAACAAGACATAGCATAAACTATTTTTTTTGATGGGGGGGGGGGATAAAAATATTAAACAAACAGGAGTATTCTGGTTATTAGTTCCTCATTATTTTCAGAGATCGAACACAAACTTCTTCCTGACGACAAACACAGCAGATTGTGGTTATAACAAGGCTTAGCATAAACTATTTTGGGGGGATAAAAATATTAAACAAACAAGACTATTCTGATTATTAGTTCCTCATTTTACCCAGGGATTGCCAACAAAGTTTTTCCTGTCGATAAACACAGCCGATTGTGGTTATAACCAGACATAGCAGAAATTTTTTTTTTGGGGGGGGGGGGGCGGGGGGGGGGGGGTAAAATGTTAAACAAACAAGACTATTCTGTTTATTAGTTCCTCACTGTTCCCAGGAATCGAACACAAAATTCTTTCTAAAGACAAGCACATCAGATTGTAGTTATAACAAGATATATCATAAACCTTTTTTCTGAATATACAAACTTCAAACAAACAGGATATTAGTTTGTTACTTTTAATAGTTTTATTGTTATTAGTTTCTCACACTGTTCCCAAGGATAGAAGGCCCAATTTCTCCTAATGACAAGCACAACTGATTGTGGTATAGTAAAATGTATCATGAACTATTTTTTATTGAAAATATTTAACAAAAACAACTATTCTGGTTATTAGTTCCTCAATTTTTTCCTAAGGATAGAGCAAAAAAGTCTTCCTGATGACAAGCACAACATATTGCGCCTATAGTATAAACTCTTTTTTTTTTTTAATGTTTAGCAAAAAGAAAAATTGTAGTTATTAGTTCCTCACATTATTCCCAAAAGGAACCAAACATCAAGGACGGTCAAGTGAAAACAATTAGCAATCGTGATTGCTCAAAAAAAAGAGGTTTTTTGTGTCCCGGACCTCGTAAACATACATGCAAATTTCTTTTGTTACAAAAAGGGCTGCTTTAAGCAATTCATTCACTCGCAAACTTGATAGTTTGAATCTAGGAAAAAAAAACATTTATGTAGAAATATTTTGTTTTAGTGAATAATGTTTTAAGAGAGCCACAGCGTGCTAGGGAAAATACCTATGGAATGGTTTGGCACTAACTTTAGTTAAACTTGAAAAGAACTCATAAAATAATTACGTAACTCTTAGCTTTGAGTGGAAAAAACTCCTTAAAAAATCAAATTAGAACGAGGTTTTTCAAAGTAGTTTTAGTTTTATATGCAATCTTGCCTTACATGTAAATTTTAAAAATTTAGAAATTCTGGAAAATGCGAAAGTTATCTGTTGGAAAGAAAAAAAAAGGAAATCGCCATGAAACTAATTAGCTTTTTGGTTCACCAGTTTGAAGTTAATGAATCCGGGAAGATGGTTCTTCATCCGGGAAACAGGTCGTTTTTTGCAGATCAGAATTGAGTTTGCACTAAGTGTCCGGCGAGAAAAAAACGTTACGTAAAAAAGGAAGAAAAAAATGTTTTATGTTTTTAGTTTAAATATATGGGAAAAACAACTTGAGTAACCCGTGGTTTTTTAAAGCGTACGCAATACACAACGCAAATAAGGGAATTTTAAATCAGTGTTTCCGAACCCGAAAATAAGCTTTTAATTATTTCAAATTATATTTATGATGACCGCAAAAATGAATTTAGATCATAATACATTCGTAATAATTATGCGCCCGTAATAATTATTGTTATCAGGACTGCATGTAAATTTTGAAGTATTTCTAAATTTAATTCAATTTATGCGTTATTTTACTGCTCTATTGAATTGTTACATATAAAATGCTCTTTTAAAATCCTATTTCTAGTTTAACAGGAAATATCCAACATTGTTCAACACAAATACACATATTACAGAACACACGTATTTCGGGGTTTCAAGGAACCCCCCTTTGTCAATTCAAAGGTGTGAACTTCTAGATGTAAAGACACTAGGGTGGTTAAAAAATACACGTAAAAAAAGTTTCATCCTATATACCACGACACCCCTCCATGTTTTTGGACTTGCGAATAGCAGTATAATGGAAGAGTTTTAGCATCCTATTTCAAATGAAAGAAGGTGCTCAACCCCCTCCCCCAAACTTCAATAGTATGTGGATGGAAGTTGAAAAATATTGCGAACTGAAAAAACAATGCTACATATTATAATATACTCTAGAAATATGCATATACGTTGCAATAAAACAATTATTTACAAAAAAAAAACAGTTGGGGAAATTAAATATTTTTCAATTTGTAGCATTTTTTATGGTACGGCTAATGTTAAATTGAGGGGGCTGTGAGCACCGTCTTAAAATTTGGATAAGAAGCTAAAACTTTTACACCATAATACCGTTAGCAAGTGTAAAAAAAAAAAAAAAAAAAAAAAAAAAAAAAAAAAAAGGGGGTGTCCTGGACTCTAGCTGAAAAAAAAGTTTTTTTGAACCACCCTAAAAGACACCAAGTAAAAGCAATAAAAATGGACTGGGACAGCTTAAATATCAAAATAAGCAATTAACAAAAGAAAACAAGACAAGATGGAACTCAAAGTCGAAATGTATTGCATGATTCCTTCAAAGAGTTCCACAACGTTGGATATTTCCTGTTATTCCTCGGCACAAAGGTATTTATTTATTGCTATTCCTAGTAGTTGAAAATGAATTTGTATTTGTTGAAACCAAGTTCTTAAAAACTGCTATAAAGAACTTTTTCAAGTAAATAAGTTTCGTATTACACGTCAGCCCATAGTTAACATCTATCTTTATTGAAATACAGACGTATACAGTGGTGGATACAAGGGAAGGGTTATGGGAGTCATGCCCCCCCCCCACCTAAACCGTCGAATCCATTCACATTGTGTTCAAACGCTTTACGCACGATATATAATCAATTACCGTATCGTTTCAATTTATCAATAATTTTTAAAATGAATACTTGAACTAATTCTTTGTCACATTGTTTATGAAATTAATTTTTAATTTAAGGCACCTAAAAAGGTGCCTTATTCCTGTCCGATTTGGTGCTTTTTATTGACACCCAAGCAGTTTTAGAAATTGTTCGTGCCTAATAACCATAGGTTTGTTCAGGGGGAGGGGGGCGATCTTCGTATGATCTCCCCTAAAATGTTTTTTTTATATCCGCCTCTGGACGTATACATGCAAATATGAATAGAAGAAAATTTGAAAAGGGGACACAATGCATACATTTAAATGTTAAATAGCTTATCTGTCTTCACAAAGCATTCTCTGCATTCATTAGCACTATCAATGGCAGTAACACTAAAATGGTTGCTAATTTATTATATCTCTATATTTTTAACATTCTAAAATATTATTATGTAAAATAAATTATCTTCTGAACATGTAAATTTGAAAGATGCTCATAGTTAACGTGTATATACTGATAAAAACTTTAAAAAAATAATAATAAAATGCATAATTTAGATTTCTTCAATGAATGATCATTTTATCAAAAAAATAGACCAAATCGCTCATCAATATCCTCCAAGGAGAAGTCAATCAAGCATACAGATTATTGATATGAAAATTGTATATAATCTTAAAGAAACTTCGTGTGGAATGGGGGGAAAAAGAACGAAACCAGTAAACAAAATTAAAATCTATCTTGTTCTAAAACGTAATTAATCAAGTAAAGCATCAAAATCGAACAATGGCGGTTTGGAATGGGAGCATGATCTTGGATTTTCTTTCTTTTGTTATTAATTTGACGCTAAAAGTTTTCGACGAGATTATGCTGTCATAACAAATATTTGGTTTGCCACTGCTTTCGATAGCAACATCCGTTATCTTGCCATTTTTATTTTTCACCACTTTCTTCTCTGTTGAGGTATGTGTCGTGGAGAGATAATGCCCACAACCATGATGGGTTCAGAATAGGAAAGGCAATTATATTTCTGGGGAAAAAGGACAACTGGATGCTTCATTTTCTTCGTCGGGTTGATTAATGCAGTCTTGATAAATGGTATATATCAGTTGAAAATGATCTTATTGTTTTAGGAGAAAAAATAACTTAGATAAAACAAATAGCTCTACAGTTCAGCCCATGAAATCTGTTTTAAAAAGAGCTTTTGTTCGTTGTTATAATTTGTGACCTATAAATTGTTTAATTGAAAGATTTACTGTAAAATTATATAAAAATCATTATTAACTGGCAATAGATTTCTCAAAAAAAAAAAAAAAAAAAGAGCATGGTATATACATATACACTCACTGGCCAATGAATTAGAATCCTGTTCAAGGGTCTGTAGTGAACATCACGATATGTAGCATGTTCTGCTGATATTGAAGTGGCCTGGTGCTCGTCGAGTTTAAACAAACATCCAAGCGGTACCTAGATATACTGGCAGATCAAGTGCACCCTGTTATGTTGCATTTTCATACTGATGGCAACGGATACTTCATGGACGATAATGCAACTATACATAGTGCCAGAAGTGTTGAAAATTGTTCCGCTGAGGATCAGTCTGATGGCTTCCAACGCCTTCCCTGGTCACCGCATAGCCCGGATCTTAACCCCATAAAAAATGTGTGGGGTGTGGTGAAACGACGCACACCGACAGCACTATCCTCTTCCATCTAATTTACAAGATCTAAAAAACTGCACAGCCAATGCATGGTATTCTCTGGATATAAATGCACTCAAGAAGCTTGTAGAATCTGCTCAAATAAATCACAGCAGTTATCCGTGCAAAAGGTGGTCTAATAAAATTTTGATCTTTAGTTTCTAATTCATTGGCCAGTGAGTGTAGCTGCATGATGTAGATATTTTTTTACACTATATTTGTTTTCTACATCAACACTAAAATAAATGCGAACATAAAAAAATCTACTTTTTCATCAATTTCATACAAATTTCAACAGCACCTTGTCGTTTAAAAAATACTTTCTACTTCGAACGTATATTTAATTAAAAGTATTATGTATTTTCACCATATAAGTATCTTTTAAAGTCAAACATTTTCATTTTCTTATCAGCATGAGAAAAATTTATCTAAACTTGAAATAAATAGGAATTTATGTCTGCATTAAATCTATGAGTCTGGTTACCTTACAAAGGATTGATAAAAATGTCGAACGTGTCTGGAAATATTTACTTCGGTACTGAATTTAATTAACGCTCAATGTAGCATGTAAAAACATTCTTTGTGACGTGAATCTCTTTTCTTCAAATTTAAAAATTAAGATGGTTTAAGACGTTTTCGGAAAAAATAAAACTGAAATAAATGAAGATAATTGGCGGAAAAGTAATAAGGATCATTAATTCATTACTCTGATTATTCTTTCATCCTGGCCTTTTTCTTATGCACAGGCATCACCATGGTAACATCACATAAGCTCGAAAACCGTTACGGCGTTAAACAGGCGAGTAAATAATGCAGCAGTGGACTTTAGCACGAATTGCTTTATTTAATTAGATCATTCGCGAGCCTAAAGAAGAAAACGAGTAAAAAAAAAGCAAAAGCTCTCGAAATCTTCCATTACCACCGTTGCTTCCCATGCCAGCGGAATAGCAAGAGAGAAGATAAAACTTTTATTGTACCTGGGTCGGTAAATAACTTGCATCTGGCTGACGTTAGCACCCAACTTAGCTGAGCTGGCACATCATTCCTTAATGTCAGAGGAATGATGGGAATCGAGTCTGTGGTCTATCTTCGTTTCCGATTCAGGTGAAGAGTTGTTATTGTCGTGGGAAAAAATTCAAATGCGTTTGAGTTTGAAAATACTTTACACCTACTGAAGATTCGGTAAATACTTGTCTATACGTGATTTTGTTCACCTTCTTTGAAGGGGTGCTTCGAGAGGGACCGAGCGAAAGGGGGGGGGGGTCAAAACCTCCGAAGAGTCCTTGCTTTTAACAATGATAGCTATCTTATTGTAGTACATTTTAAAGACTATTGGGATATACTCCCCGAAGAGCCTTTGATTTAACAAGGGTGGCAATTTTATTATTTAAAGACTGTTGGAACCACCCCCCTTAGGAGCCCTTGGATTTAATAATAATAGCAATCTTAAAGTATTTTTAAAAGACTATCAGGACCAACCCAAGAAGAGCCCTTGGATTCAACGATGGTGGCAATCTTAGTTTTTAAAATACTGTTGGGACCAACCCCCCGATGAGTCCTTGGATTTAAAATAGTGGATCAAAAAATTACATAAATAATTAAAAATATTTTTACTGTCATTTGTCACGTAGACGAGTTTACACGACACTATGAAATTTTTAAAACGAAATTGCACTTAAGTGTTCATTCATTGGTCATTCAAACCTATTTTTGAAGTTCTTGTAATTAAAATTTCTATCTAACATTCTAAATCATATTAAATACATAAATAATAAATCGAACGAAACAATATAACCTTATTCTACTGACAAAGAAAACAAGCAGTTAAATTATGAAAATGAAACAAAATGCGAGTCAATTTACTTATAAGGAAAGAAAACACGATACGAAAAAATAAAATCAAATACAATAACGTAAGTGCATGATCTAAACATTCAATGTCATTGCAACAATTTAGTCAAAAAAAAGTTCACAAGACTTTCGATTACTACGCTTCAAATAAAATACAATTAAACTAGTTTCATCTTAGATAAGTAACATCAGCAAATTGTGCAACCATTTCAAAGAAGATACTAAAAATAAACATGTATACTACGAGATAATATAAAACACAGATAATAAAAATGCTATTTCAACTGGTTGCATTCATAATGCGATTCCTTTGATGAATTTATAAAATACTTTTCCACAATGCAGCAGTAATCTGACCTGCCTACAAACATTTCAAAATACTTCTGAGAAGTCAGTTATTTATATCCTGACAAATCCACAACTCTAGAAGTACAGCTATTGAGTAAATGAATATCATCATTTTAGATGATTGAAGTATTCTCAAACTATAAGCCATTAAGGTACTTAAAAGTTAATACTTTAATGGATTCTATTTAAGTTGAAGGCATACAGTAAGTGGAAATTCATGCAACTTTGAAGCAGTCCAGTGATAATCTTACCAACAAGGAAGAGTTGCAACAGAATTGAAAGAATTTATTTCACAACAATAAATCAAGTTGGAAATGAGCTTATGAGAATATCTTAAATAGAAACAATTATTACGAAAGTATAGTCAATGTTACGAAACTGAACATAGAGAAGGCTGATATTTTGAAAATTTTATTCCAAATCTATCTAGGTTATTCTTGAAACTCAGGAAGTATTGTGAAGGTTATTTTTAAGAATAGGTAACACAATTTAGATCTACGAGTGCATTTTCTCCACGAAAGTGTAAGATACGCATACAAAACACGTAATATATAGATTAACAATGCTAAAACTTCTGAAATATAAAATAAGTACTTTTCAAAGATAAAAATCAACACGATAAGTAACAAACAAAATATTTTGACACTTTTATTTTCCTTTATTTGGTGTTTTGTGCTTTTTGCATTAAATGTTGTTTTACTTTTATTTTATTAGCTGTTATAAATGAAAAGTAGTAAATAAAAATAAGTAAAAATACTTGAAAAGATGAAGAACAAGAAATGACGGGCAGAAAAGTTTTGCTATCCAAATGGGTTTGATTTGGCATTTAAATTAATTCTTCTAACAAAGCATGCCTAGTGCTTCCCATCGGTTGAAGTATAAACCCATGCACTGATTGTGGACTGTGTGGAAAAACTCTTATATACTTCCGCAGCAAATCAACGCTACAGTAAAACAAATTTCACGATATCTTACATGTGCGGGTTTTGAGGTTATGAGGAACCACTTTTTAAATACATAAATATGTAAGTTTTAGAATGGAAGAATTTGGAGTGAAGTATGGCGTGACAGATAATCTCATCAAACATTGAAAAGGGATTCTCAAACTCATTGCATGTTATGCATTTCAATTAGTTGTCTAATTACGTGAGTTTTCGAAGGTATAACTCCTTATGCACTACTTAGGACAGTTACTTTCAGTTTTAAAATTTATTTTGATACATCTCACTAGCGCAACCCGAGTTTTTTACTTTATAGGGGGAAGTTGATGGCAGTCGTTAGTGTACATAATTTCAGGGCTACGGAGTTGGAATCGGACTGATTTTGGGGTAAGGGAGTTGGAGTTTGAACTCTATGGTTTGAAGTTAGTTTTCCTCAAAGTCTGCAACTCTTCCAGTGCTTGCATAGCCGGAGTCGAAGGTTCTAAAGTTTCCGGAGCCGGAATCGGAGCCGTAGCCGGTCATTTTCCTTCCGACTCCGCAGCTCTCAATAAATTACCAAACTATAATTGGTGAGTTGTAAAATCAGGAATTAGAGGGGGTGTTGACACTTAAAATGTCTCCCTTCTGCACGCCTGATACGTAACAAAAGCTTTTATTCGTTTAGTGGTACTTCTATCGTTCTACAAGAGGACAGATCATTGCCCATTTCAGGTTGCCAAGAGGGTCCATGGGTATGCTAATTCCTACTAAAAGGAATTATGTCTCTTGCTATCCACGAACCAAATCCAAATGATGGCCCAGGGCGATGCGCCATGGACAATTCTGTTCCTCCTCCACTGTTAGCTTCCGGATTCCCTCCCTACTGCAATTAGACGGACTGCATTCACTAATTCCATTTCAAGAGTTGGTCTAACGCATCTAATTAGTCGGGATTAGTATTGCAGGGATTTACATAGTTCCACTGGCCAGGTTTCCCCCCTGGAACGATTGTCACCACGGTGTTTAGGTTTCATGTATAAATGCATCATCTCGTATTCCGGGTGAAAAGCTAGTCCGATTTGAAGTTATGATTCCTTGCTTGAATAAATGCTTTCGATAGCGACAACGGTCGGTATTGCCCGCAAACAAATGAAAAATGTTTGTCGATAAATGGGTCAATTTTGGATTTGGTCTGTAACTCATTAATAAGTAACCACTTTGGCTTAATGCCCTACTTAGGTCAACAATACTAGTACATTAATATATTTCAACTTGATCTAATTCTAGTAAAAGCAAAAAAGACCAAGTGTTTGATGTGACTTGTATTATGTAATGCTATACCATTGTCCAAACTAATCATGAATAATAATATACTGGTACTTTTTCGTGAATTGGAGTATAAGCAACGTGGGGAAATGTTTTTAGACGGATTAGTTATTTTATTCGGTTTAATCTTACAGCTCCGAATTCAGTTTGGGGGTGTTATCGATATAATCAAAAATTATAGAAAAACACAAAAAGCATAACTTTTTTTTTGCTCAATGCCTTACCATATACTAGCTGGTCAGTTTCACATAAATAGAGAATAGCAAATACAGTCATTTTTCTTCAGGATAAGCTAAGGGAATATTTACAACCGAATGGAAAAAAAACAGCATTTTGGGCACCCGTGAAAATGAACCCTTGACCTCCGGTATACTAAGCAAAGCTTCTACCACAGAGTCCATTAAGTTGAATGAAAAGAAAATATACAGCGTCTATTTTGTATGATTATGCGACATGTAAAAGATCCATCGTGCATTCACTTGGCCTTGGTTACTCTTGGCAAAGTCGAATTCTTAAAACAGTTTTCAATCGAAGAGAGCCCAGATACATCCATCTGGTGAGGAAACTGATCTTAAAAAATCTCGTCTGCAAAAGTAAAGCTTCAAACGCAGCCCCTTTAAAAAGACGCAAATAGCATGATTGCACACAAACGAACAGAACCACAGCTAGGAGTGCTTTAGGAGGTCAAACCGTTTTGAATTCATATTATGAATCCTAAACCTCATACAACCAATGCAAACGAGATTCAAAAAGGTAAATTTTCTTGGTAAAGATGGAAATAAATATCACAGAACTTAACATTATTTTTACTAGATTTACCTAAACGAAACCGAAGTGATCAGAAGTCAAACGTAGAAAAAGCACGTTAACTGCTGCTCAATCACTACTGATAATAGCTCCAATGAATCTATTTCTCAACAAATTGATTCCATTTTGTTTACATTATTCTGTTTCAAATCATTTACGTATATCAGCGTAAAAATATTGCCAACAGCTATTTCATTACTTTTAATACGTCTCTATTGGTGCTCCCATTCCGCGCAAATGAATGTAAAAAAGCAAGCATTATTCATTGTAACATTTTTACTGGTTCTAATTAAATATGCTTGGTGAGCTTGTTTTTATTGTAATGAATGAAAATGATCATCGAAATATTTAAAGTATCATTTTCTCTGGATCTAATTCATTGTTTTTGAAAAACAAATTTCTACCGTAATTAATGCGATACGTAACTGACTCTTAACAACTCCTTCCAGGTACACTATTTTACTTTGAAAAATGTAAAATACAAGCACTACTCACAGGAAAATTTTCGTTGGTTTTTATTGATCATTCTTTGAGGATTGTTATTATTATTGTTAGTGTAATATGAACACAATGTAAACCACATTACAAAACTTAGTTATTTAAAAATAATCCTTTTTGCAGTGAATAAAATGTACGCAATATTCTTTGGTTCAAATTAATCTTTATCTGTGTGCTCACATTATTTTAATGAATAAAATGTCAGTAATATTCCTGAATATATTTTTATTGGATCTTATTAATACTTTTTGGCAATCCTATTTTTTCTGTAAGGAACTAAAATGCAAGCAATATTCATAAAAAACACATTCCTGTCTTTTTCAAATAATGATTCATTTACAGCATCCATTTTTCCTTCTTAAGGGCCATCCACAAATAATGTCTCAATTCGAAGAATGACAGGAGATTGTGAAATTCGTGACAAGGGGGAGGGAGGGAGAAACAAGAAGTGTGACATCACGTATTTTTCCCAATATGCTCATGAAAAACAGGGCGTGACATGTGACAAGGAAGGAAGTGGTAGAAGCGAAGTGGGACATTTTATGACAAGAGGGAGAGGGGGCAAAATTTGTTGAAAAAAGGATGACATCATCTGGGGGAACCCTTACCCGGAAGTTCGTGTGTGCAACAGAATTTGAAACTTTGTAGCAAAGTGATGTCTTCAAAATGTAGAAATGGGTTACAAATAGTAATTTTATCTCAAGGTTCAAAGATACTTTGATTCTTTGCGAATATTTACCTAATTGTTCCACCTTGTTTATTGGACATAAACAGGGGCATGGACAGAAATTTTGGGACCCGTCACAAATTACGTTTGCGGGCCCCCGTCCATATTTTTTACCCCTACATTCCCATACATATTTCACCCCTCATTAAAAAAATTTCGGGCCCGGGCCGACAGCTATTCATTCTCCCCCTCCACCCTGTGCACGACTTAGACATAAAGTACATAATATTTCATTTGCTACCAAATATTTCCCACTGTTTTGAAAATACGTTACGGGGTGCATTAAAATAAAATGACAGATTATCAATCTTCCAGCTTTTACCTTACAATTTTATAACAAAATCATAGAACGCCATCTTTTAAATAATAGTCCAATGGACGATTATACAATACCAGTCGAACACCTGCGTTAAATCACCAAGTTAGCTCTCTCCATACAACAATTATACGAAGTGTATTTACTAATCCAGGAGTTACCCTAACATTACTAATTAGTCAGATTATCACTATAGTAATTTGCAACCGATAGCTGTGGTGGAGCTCAGGCTGCAAGCACAAGAAAAACACCTTCAATTCTAACAAAAATGACAAACTAGGTAGGAACAAGTAGTTTGATTAACTAATTCAGTAAGTACATGAAAAACACGATAGAAATTATTCCGTATCAGTCAGATAATATAAGACAATGGTTTATAGTTTTCCGCTTTAACTTATGTCATCAATAAAGGATAAAATCCAAACTGAATGTTTATTCAAACATGCAACATTTTTAAGCGCATGTGTAGTATACTCACTTGCAAGAGATGTATTAGAATGCATGCGTATATGTAAATGTTTCCGTGGTAGTAAAAATTAATTCGCTGCAGAAATTAAATGAGATGCTAACATCATGACGCAAAATAAATAAATAAATGCGAGTTGAATACAGTCATTTAGGTTGAATTTGAACCACGTGAGTTAATTTTTAACAGCTTCGTTATAGCAATGTATATTAGCTTACGTAAACTTAAGTAGCTTCAAAAGAAACTGTAAAAATCAAAACACTGTATTGTTTATGTGTAGTATGCTCAGGGGCATATGCATGTAGTTAAGAGATGAATAGAATGCATGTGTATGCGCAAAATGTTACTGTAGAAGACAAAGTTAATCTGCTGCAGAAACTAAATGAGAGAACTGAGTCATGACGCACAACAATTTCGAGTTGGATAGATTCATTTAGGTTGACGTTGAACCATGTAAGTTAGTTTGCCAAAATTCATATCTCTAAAAATAAATATAGCTCGCTTAAACTATAGCAACTTTAAAAGACACTATGGAAGTTCAAATACTGTATTTTGAAAGCAGTTATAATGTTAGTGCTCTACTTCATATTTGAAAAAAAAAAAAAAATACGTCGGCCACACTGTGCCCAGCTAAGTGGATAACTAGATAATTCTAGTGAATTTTTGTGTCGTGCTAAGACAAAGAAAATAGGAAGTAATTACTAAGTGAACCAATAAATGCTGCAATGCTTTAACACAAATGTCGAAGCTCCGCACTTGCTACTATAGATTAAACTGGTTGTCCATTTCGGACAAACAATACTATGAATCCCCTCTTTTGAATCGCTCCTATTCTCCTACGCTCACAATCGAACTCAAAATCTTCGCCATCCAAAAGGACCAAGAGAGTTCATCGGACGCTAATTTCAATGAAATAGTGTACCTTTGCGTGGCTCTGGACCAGGGACAAATGATGGAGTGTAACGTTGAGACGCGGGTGGTTCTATCTTCGATTCTGTCCTCCTGTTGCAATTAGATGGTTCGCATTAACTAATTCCATTTCAGGAGTTGACCTAACACCGTTAATTAGTCGGGATTAGTACTGGGATTTACATGAATCTATAAGATGGCTTTTCTCCGCAACAATCGTCGATGTGGAGTTTAGATTGCAGGTTTAATGCCTGTACCCGGCATTGGGATTGGTAAGGTAAAGTGAATGGAAAACAAATCTATCTGAATGCTCTGTTAAGCCCTTAAAGTGGGTAGGTAGGTTATCCATGATATTCAGGGTAACAAAGTGCGGTAGATCTGTCAAAAGTTCTTCATAAAGGAAAGTTGATTGTAAAAAGGCACATAAGTATAGAGCGACTCCCCCCCCCTCCTGCACTCCGCATTGGAGTTGGAAAGGTAAATAAAAGGAAAACAAATCCATCTGAATGATATGTTTAGAACTTGACGTATTGGTAGGTAATGCACGAAGATCAGTGCAACGAAGTTTGGATTAACCAATCAAAACTTCAATACGAACGGAATTTGATAAAAAGGAAAACATACATGCATAGCTGCACTCCCTCCTCTCACGCACGCACAAAATTATTTAAAAAATAAATAATAGACAGATAAAGAGAGCGATATTAACTGTGAACACTTTGATATTAAATATAAAGGTCCCATTCAAAAATCGGCAGCATTCCACTTTAGATTGACGTCATAACTCTTCCCGTAAACTGTCTCCGACAGCGGAATTTCTGTATGGAGAAGGCTTGAAAGAGGAGTTGTGACGTCAATCAAACGCTAAATGATTCCGTGCGGGTGCCAGAATAAGCATCAAAATCTCTGGAACTTTCTGTTAAGAAATTTGAACTATAACTGGTCTTCATCATGAAACATAAGTGGAACATACAAGAGAAAAACTAACTCAATATCTCAAAAAATTAAGCTCTGGTTTTATGGATAAAAACTTTTATTTCGATAAGAAAATTTAATCTTGAGTCATTATGGAGTTCTATCCATTAGAAAACCCTTATATTCACAGGTAACACGATTTCTGAGACACAGCTTATTTAACTAATTTTTTTCATTTCATCAAAAATTTAGAGATTTATAAAACGATTTACTAAACGATTTTGAACTATTTTAGTATCAAAAGTTGGATCTTGCAACAGTTATGCTAATCGAGGAGACATAAATCCATAAGATACAGGAATTTTGCAAGGGGAGGGTCCAAGATCGAAAGCCTCATTTTCATATTATGACCCAATACGTCGTTAAACATTTTGACTTGATTTTGTCGATTCGCGAGAACGGAAAACAGTAAAAAAATAAACTATTGAATAAATAATTAGCATTTTGTAATGAAACATACTTAAACAAATTACCAGAAAGCAAAATAATTTTACGCTTTTACTTTTCTTATAGTTAAGAAATGGATTCAGCAAAGCAAATTCATCGTTGTAGAAGCACCATATGGTTATAGAAGTTCATTGATTCTCATTTTAATCTATAAATACAAAACTAAAAACATCATTATTATAGTGTGTTCATTTATAATCACCATTCTACTTCTTTTAGGTCATTTGTTGTAGGAAAAGTGCACAATATTTTTGAAAATCTTTTAGCATAACGATTTTATTTTTTCATTTATTAGAACTGAAATTATTGTTATCTTTGTTTGGAAATATTTTGCGTACAAAATACATAGAACCGTAATCAATCGGGGAAAAAACAAGACCTATGGGAGGGTTCCGGACCCCCTTGTGTGCGCCACTGCATCTAATTAGTTAAAATTTGTCAAAATCCATTGTAATGAAAGCATTAAAACAAAAACAACTTAAACACTTTATTTAGACAGTTTAAATTGCACAAACGATCACAATTGAAACAAAAACAAAACGAAGTTCCTAATGGCCCATGTCTCCTACAAAAAATGCTTTTTTTTTATCATAGCGGTGGAGGCTAATAACAGGTTATTTCCCAAAGCTATGAACACGTCTATGAACGCGTGTATTATAATTTATCGTAGATTTTATTTTAAAACTAGGACATCACTGAAGTTTGCATTAGGCATGAAATCATTAAAACATACACTAGCAATTCATCCCAAATGATTAATTTACTCAAATCGGAGTTATTATTCTTTAGTTGACAAAGCGTTACTTTTCTTTGAATTAAAATAAAGTATTTTACATTATCTTTAGTTTCTTACACTTATTTTTCTTGATTATAATCATCATTAATCATTTTTTACGACAGTGTGAAAGCAAATCAAGTCATTTGTGCGTCTGATACACGTAGATTTAATTATACTTTCGAAATTTATCAAAAGTTGTAACGGAGAAAGAAATAAATATACAAATTTAACATGAAATACACAAACAAATCAGAAGCACACATTTTGTTGAAACGTATTAGAAGTAGTAAAGCACATGGTGATAAATAACGCAGGAACTTTTTGTGCTATCAAACAATGAGTAAGGAAAATGCTAAAACGACACACGGAACTGGTGTTGCAAGTGAACAGTTAAAAAAAAATGTTTTGCATTTGTGAAATGTATATAGTTCCTTTCATTTTGGCAGCAAAACGAAATATGTCTCAAAAATAAAATAAAGAAAGAAAAAAGTGTAAGCAGATATTAAAATGATTGAGAAGGGACATTAGTGCGAAAGTATTTTGAATACAGGTATGAAATGTTGCTTTTTAAAATTTTGAATAAGAACCCGTAAAATATTTTTGTAATAATTTTAAAACTTTAACTTAATTTTAAGAATCACTTTTTAAAAAAATATTTTTTATTTTATTTTTGTGAAAACAAAAATTAAAAAAAAAAAAAACTAAAAGAAAGAAATTTATACATTTTTTTAAAAATTCAAAATTTAACTTGGATTTAATAAACGACATGATATTATGAGCAACAAAAGAGGAAAATGAATGGTTAAATAAATTCTATACAAATACTGTTTTCTCTACTTCGAGGCAGAATAAGCAATTTTTCAACATTATTTAAAATTTTGAAGAAATTTAAACTGAAAAAAAAAAAAAAAACGGCAAATTATAATTTAATGTCTGAAACTCTTAACAATTATGACGATGAAAAACAAGTTACTCAATAACATGCAATTCAAACATAAACATTCGACTGAATATGAAATTTTAAAATGTCTACTGTTCATTAAATAACAATATACAAGCTAGATTTGTTTCACAAGCTTGTTTCCCACTTTGTTTGACAAGCAGATTCGATCAAAGTTCATATGAACATCCAAATCATTTTACCACTAAACAGGAATGGAGAGCGAAGTATTTTAATTCATATTGACATGTAAAGAAAATTTCTACGGAGTAAACTATTCAGTCAATTATTAAAAAAAAAAAAAAAAAAACACGCGATGTGACAAAGTTTTATTCGAATTAAACAAATCAAATGTCGCAGAAACAGAAAGCTCTGCTAGGTCTCATAAAAAGTCCAAACAATTATTATCAAGAAATTGATGCGTAGCGAAACGTTTTGCACCTGTCAAGTCACATCAAACACACCATACATCACAAGTTTTTCGTTCATGCTTTCTCAAGCGAAGTAGAAGACATCCACAAAGTGCTCTTTGCTTGAAAGAAAGTGGACCCTTAAACAATAGATTAAGTAGCTACCTGACTCACCGTTACGTACAGACCAGGTAATTAAATAAGGACGCGTGCGATAAAAGCTTCCACCAGAATCTACCGAAAAGCTTAATCTTCCAGCTACATCCCTAATGAATGCTCTTGTGCGGAAATAATAGCCGAGGGGGGAGGGAGGGGGCAAGCGATGTTTTGATTTTTCGCTTGGGCTGGCCTGAGTTCTTTAATGACGAAGTCCATGGCCGTGAAACACAATAACCACAGTGGATTTTCAGGCCCCGCCATGGTCAATTTATCGACACCTTTTTGACAGATTGCGAGAGAAGGTCCTGTCGCCAAAATCCTGAATCGTCTGGGGATCATATGGAGTTCCCACATCCTGCTCCCTGCTAATTGGATCGATCCTTTGGCGGCATTGGAAAACAAATTAATATCTGGTTTTAGGTTATAGATAAAATTTGGAGGTGCTCTAATGTTTTGAATGATAAATATTGGAGTATTTCAATTTGTTTACATTTTAAAATGTAGCGAACGGAAAAGTTTAACCGCTTTTCTCAGAAGTTATTTTTCTTACAGCGTTATCAGTTATTTTATTGGCATTTGTTAAATGAACTGTTTTAAATGTAACCACTTCAGTCATATGACATCTTAAGGTAAATATTAAGTATTTGTTATTCATGACTCCAAAATGATGTCAAACCTCCATACGTTGTATTCAATACATTTTTGGTTAAAAGGAAGTTTTTCGAACGTGAAGAGATAAGCACGAATTAGGTAACAAGATGTTACTAGTTATCAGTGTTTCAAAATCTTTGATTTTATTTATAAAATCTTGCAAAATGAACACATCTGAGTAACAAATTACTTAAAACTCATAATTACTGTCTGTCTACGGATCGTATGGAAAGGCGAACATTCGGTTTACAGGCAGTGTATTTCATGTATTCGGTTTACAGGTTCGGTTAACAGGTGGAAATGGGAGCATCTATTAGTTTTTAGGGATCTCAGCGTTTGCAGATGTATGATAACCTCTAAATTAAGCAGAGACTCTTTCAAATTAGTTGAACAAGATCGTGAAATTTTTACTTTTGCCCCTCATTCCGATGGATTCGTCTTAACTGTACGCTTGCCAATTCCATACAGTCCGTGGTTGGACTATAGTATTATATAAGAGTTTAATCACCTATTTGGTCCAACATTGAAAGCAGGGCTTAACTGGTGTAGAAGTTTACGGGAGCCAAGCTCCAGCATATTTTTTCAATTCTAAGCATTAAACCTTTGTCCACTTTAATATTTTAAGTGATCCGTTTTAGAGCTTTGATTGTAAGTTAGTTTTCAGCTTGAATAAAAAAACAAATGGGAGCCAAAAGTGGCATGATTTTTCATAAATTTGTTAGGCTACTAGTTTTACGCGTTGAGAAATCAGTTTTAAACTTTGCACCAATCACTGAGCATGTATATTTTTCACGGCATGACTTAAAGAACTATTCTTTGCTTTCCAACAGCTTTCCGCTTTTCGTTTACCACCTATTTTGAACCTAATCAAAAATAAATATTCGACAAACCAACCTTAAAAGTCTTTATCGAAAAACACGCCTATCGATGCGTATTTAGTAGAATCCAGAAACATGTTTGATATACAACACCAACTTCTTATCTTTTTCAATACTCGTACCATCCCCAGAGGGTTTGATACGATTGGGGGAATTCGTACAGACATACATCCACTCTATAATATCAGGGTTCTAAGTACTAAACTTCTTGAACACATCTTATATTTTAAATTCGTTCACATATCTATATCTCATATGCCTATTGATGCGTATCCGGTAGTAACGAAAAACATGTCCGTTGCACAACAACAACAATCACTTCTCCTTTTTAATATTCGTACCATCGTCAGAGGTTCTGACCGCATTAGTGAAATTTGCACAAACATACATCCACTCCATACTATCAGCAGCAATTGGCTCAAAGTACTAAATTACTTGAACATATCTTTTTATTTTTGTTCAAAAAGAAATCGTAATCAAAACAACTTTTGACGTCATTGTCGAAAATAACCCCTATCGATACATATTCGGTAGTAGCAAAAAACACGTCAGATGTACAACAACAACCACTTTTTAATATTCGTACTATCCCCAGAGGTTTTGAGCGTATTAGTGGAATTTGCACAAATATACATCCACGCCCTACTATCAGCAGGAATTGGCTCAAAGCACTAAATTACTTGAAACAAGAAATATTAGATAAAACAACTTATGATGTCATTGTCGAAAATAACTCCTATCGATGCGTATTCGGTAGTAGCAAAAAACGCGTCAGATGTACAACAACAACCACTTTTTAATATTCGTACCATCCCCAGAGGTTCTGAGCGCATTAGCGGAATTTGCCCAAACACACATCCACGCCATACTATCAGCAGGAAGTGGCTCTAAGTACTAACTTACTTAAACGTCTTCTTCCTTTTAATAACTCTTCGTTTTTCCAAGACTTCGCTAAAATAATAGTGACAGGAAATTTTAATGCTCAATTCTCTAATCTCACTACCCCTGCCGCTTCCCATTCTCTATTACTTCCTCCCAAAAAAGTTATTATTTTACATTTATTTTTTCCTTAGAATCTGACGGCTTGTGTTTAAAAAGTTTTCCCCCTTAGTTAAATTTTTTAGCCTTCTTTTTGTTAGATTTTCGAAGCTATTACTTAGCACCGCTTATCGCTGCAGCCACTTAAAGTTTAAAAAAACTCTGAGAGGAAAAGTTTTCGTCTTTGCTCTGATTGAATTACGATAGCAAGGGTAGGATTTGAGGAAAAAAGGAACAGGAAGAAAAATACAGAAAGAAATTTGTGTTCAGGAAAGATTTCTTGGAAATGAGTGCTCTCTTGTCATTTGAAGGTTTTAATTTAAATGAAAACATCTATTTAAATTGAACATTAAAAAAAAAAAATCGTTTATCAGCTCAAGGCACCATCTGAGACACCACAATAGTCTCATATAATGATATTTAAGATTAAATATCAGTAAAACACCATTGTTTTAAGAAAATGATTGGTATATTTAAATTTGAAATATTTCTACCTTAATAATAAAGTTTATAGAGAAAATATTATTCTCGATGATAAAGTAAAAGCAAGTATTATAGATCAAGATAAAAAATCTTGATGATTCTTATCAAGTAAAAAACTAAAGCTTACAGACGATATTTTTGCAGCGAGATGTATGTGGAACGAAGTTTTATACCATACTCTGTAATGCATATTTTCTTTGAAACAATTGGTTTTGACATTCGTTAGTTTTATAAAAGAGTGGAATGGAGCGAAACTTGGTTATTATGAATTATATATATATATATATATATATATATATATATATATATATATATATATATATATATATATATATATATATATATATAACTGGGGGGGAGGCTTAAGTAACGATATAACATTATCATAAGTATGTAATATTGTATTAATTTAATCAATTCAATAATACAATAGTAGCTTTAAACTATGACTACAATTAACTTAATTACTTTATAAAAAATAAAACTAAATAGAAAGAAGAAAAAGTAATAAAACCAATTCATGAATCGCACGTACATTACAGTGTACATGAATAAAAAAAAAAAAAAAACTCATTTGAAAGAATGTGTATTAAACGTACTAACAGAATAATTTTTTTAATGAGTTTTAACACAGTATCTAGAAGCAATATAATATTCTTCCAATAGTATTTATTTTTAATGTTATTAACAAAACGAGTCACCATAAACCTATTTTACTTCAAAACTGCATTTATAAAATTACTTTTCTTCTGAAAATTTCGTCAAAATGTACTGAGAAACTAAATATCACCAGTCGAGTTCAAATGCCTGCTGTTCACTTAAAAGTAAGTGAAAGGAAGTCAACCAACCCACTTGACCAGTCTCAATTTCCTCTGCGACAATAGTCCACTGTTAAGACTTTCTTTTAAAGTTTCATGAACTTTGGAAGAAAAAGAAAACGGAGAAAAGAAACTGTCAAAGGGACGGTGCCACCGAAAGAACATCAAAAATTTTAAAACAAAAAAATATATATCTTCGATTTCAAAAATTCCTCCCCCCCCTGAAAACTTCTCGATGTTTTCTTTAAGTCAACTAAGAGGTATACGCTCTAGAGCTTGGTTTTCTTTTACTCTTTCTCCCATCTAACACTCCCTCAACCAGTACAGCTACCGTGACCCCCCCCCCACCCCTTTCATGGTCGAGGACATTGTTAAGAAAACAATAACATCCAGGTCCTCCCCCCCTTTTATCTTGGACCTTGTAGCTATTTCCTATATCTGCCAGCTCCCAACAGGTAATCACACTCACATACAGAATCGCTATAAGGACACAAAGAAAAGGTGTTATATGTCAGGAAAAGAATAGTTGGAGGACGGGAGGGTGGGCAAAAAGAACAAATAAAAAAGCAGTGGTAAAAGCTCCCAAATATGGAGCTCTGTTCTATTCTCCAAAATTTCTGGAGGACGAAAGTTCCATCTTCTTGCGACGTACTTCGACTGAAAGAATACCCCGCGGCTAAGGGGAGGAAGGAAAAGGTGCGAGGTTGGCAATAAATGCGGTGGGAGTTCTCCTTTTCCTGTTTTTTCCTGCTTTTTGATGATTTTTTCCCCAGAGTTAGATGGGGGATGGGCTCTTGGAGGAGTTGAATCTTCTCGAGCTATAAGCACGTCTCCTGAATTATTCCCGATCCTGGGCTTAGGAATCTGTCTCCGCAATCAGTTTCGCCAAATCAGATTGCTGCCCCATTGCGGAAGACATCTCTTCCTTTTATCTTACCAGACAATCTTCCATCTTGGCGCAACAAACGACGGATGACGTCCCCTTCGTCACGTCAGAAGGATTTTTTCTGACGTCACTAAACGGTTCTAAGGGATTTATTTCAACACGGACGTGATGCTTCTCGGTTCCTTTAATTACCACCTTTTGTTTTTAAAACAAACTACTATATTTTAAGACAAACTAAAATTGTTCTGAAAAATAAACCATAACAAATACTTTTGTGCTATATTTTTTGTGATATATGTGTTTATTGCTAATTTAATTTTGTTATCACTTTGCCTTTGCGACTGTTTTATTACTGTTCTACAAATAACGTTGTTAAGGCAAGAAATTATCTCTAACAGACATATTATGAAGATAAGTTACGACACTTTCAAATTATATAATTTCTTATCATTTTCGACCACTCTTATTTTACTGTTATTTTAGTGTTATTTATATCTTTTGATTCGTGCTTGTGGTACGATAGGTAACAATTTAGTCCACAAAACAGGTGAAAGAAAGAAATTTTCTGTGTCTTCAAAGCATAACTATTACTGCACCTAAAACTTTTCTTTTCATTCAGAATTTTCTATTATTAAAAATATTTTTGATTAAGGCATTATCTTTATCCCTTTTTACTTTTTGTCTTAGTAAATAAGTTCACCATTTTTAATATTTTGTAAAATTTTCAGTATTTTTCATACATCACTTACTGTTGTACGACTTTGATGGTACGCATAAAAATTCACTTCCTAAAAGCAGTTTTTTCGTCAAAGGGAAGTACGAGAAACAACATTCAAAATTTTTTCTTAAACGAAAAGGCACACAAACCGCATTCGAAATGTCCCAGTCATGAAACAATTTCTTGATTCTTCTAAACCCTCCTCCCCGCAAACATGCAGAGGATCTTGATTAGGAGCTCAACCCTTTCAAGTTGATTGCAGAAGGAGGAATCCTCCCAAATTGCCGACCATGCAAGGTGCATGAGGACATCAGGGTCCCAATAATCCACAAACACAATGCATCATTAATCATTTCTGGTGGTATTACTGGGATTAAAAGGACATAATAAAGCCGAAGAAGACGATAATCCCCCGCAAACCAGGCCTTCCCTTTGGCCATGTCGCATCATCCTTGTCATTCAGTGCAGTTGATGTAGCTGGACGGGTATTAAACGCTTTGTCTGGGACCAGGATTAATCGTCGGCTTGTGAGGAAGATCATTTTTGCTGGGACTGGGAATCTTGTATAATGTGTCTCAGAACTAAATAGATTAATGGAACATAGCAGACGTGGGGCTCAGGTAGAACAAAGAAGAGTTGGGCGTTTATTGGAAGACATATTCCTGTTTCTTGGAAGGTTTTTTTTTTTCCTTCTTCTGCTCTTAAGTCTCACTATCCTTTGATGGGAATAACAAAAGAAGTTGTTGTCAAAACTTATACTGATTAATTTATGACATAACTTTTGTGGTTTCATTTGAAAAATTACAGAAAAAATAATTTGTTGCTTGGAGATCATATCATTCTGAATAATCATTAATAAGCAAAAATAAAACGAAATTAAATTAACAAATAAGGTTCAGTTTTAGCAAAAATTATTCATATCTTGGGATTGTTTGCTGTCCCAATTCGAAAGCCAAATTTTAAACAAAAATAATGTCCTTCAGTAAGATAAAATTATGATGTGAATTCAACCCCATGCGTATTTTTTAGCAGAATTTATTCAGAACAATTGTCATTTCTCAAGATCAGAGCTCAAAATGCTCAATAGAATGAACGAGGGGAGATGGAAGGAAACCTTAAAAAATATCTGGCTTTGGCCAAATCTCAATCCCAGTAGGTTAATAATCTATAAAACAGAAAAGTTATGGAGACCCTAGAAGACAGTTCAGGTTTCGCTACTACAGTTAAGAGCATATAGACGTAGATTATTTTATACAGCAACATGTAATAAGAACACTGAAAGAGTCACTTAAGAGAAAATGTTTCTTTTAGAAATATAACTTAGAAATCTGTGATTGTACTAACCTATATTATTTGAATAGATGCAAAAACAATGTAAGATAACCTGTAATAATGATAAAAAGTAAAGAATCGTTGATAAAATTTGATCATACTGTAGTTATTGTAACCACTTACATATGCACACACAACTAGTTATTATTAAATGAAACAATGATCTGTTATAGGTATATTGTATGTAAAAAAAGAACTAGAATAAAATATTGCACTCTGGGGGTGTTAGACAAAGTTCAGACAAAATTTGTCTTAATTAGAGAACATTACAGAAGAAGTTACTTATTCAAATGCATACTTTGTAACTCAGTTCAATTATTTGGGATTTGATTCTTTGATGCTTTTAAGTACTTCATTTTCTCTCTCTCTCCCTTTATGTCTCTTTCTAATCTCAATGTCGTTAATGATCACAAAAAACGCGAAAATTGCGTTATTATGAGAACGGCTCAAAATGTTTTGATAACAACTTTTCATTGAATAGCACTTCAAGAAAATTTTAACCAGTTTTTACCAATTTTCTTTTGATAATTTGAAATTTATCCATTACACCATTGCAGTTAAATATATCAAGCTAGATATCTAATTTGAACTTTAAGGCATTTGTCATCTACTAACTGCACTTAAGAGGCCCATATAGTACATTAAGTTTTACGTGTTTTGTACAACTTTCCTATGTTATGCGTCATGACTCTCTGACTGAGTCAAACTATTCCTTAAAAATAGCTCAATCGAATGCCCTATCCATTAACATTACGTTCATAATATTCGCCTAAAGGATAATAATCCCTGCTTCCGAGACTAAAGACACTAGACAGGATACTGTAGAAAGATTTGTTGGATGGAATAAAGACTTAAATATGTCTCCTGGGGTCCATAATAGGACCACTATATTTCGACTGACCCCAAACAACCATGAAAGATGCCCCAACACCACAATCAGGACATGTTTCCGGCGACCTGGGGTGAAACGACCTCATCACTCAAGGGCTGGACATCAAGAGACAAATCTTTTAGAAGTAAAGTGGTTTGAGTGTAACATTAAACAGTAAAGTAACCAGAAGTATATGTTTTTATCACTTCTTAAGCCAAATTGAACAGAACTACGTAAAGCCAATCTGTTGACGTTTATTTTCTAGTTGTAGGAAAAATCAAGTTTAAATGGTTTAATTCTTGGAAATTCATTTTATGTACAGCATTCTCGGTAGAAACCATTTTGATTTTAGCACACACACACACACACACACACACATATATATATATATATATATATATATGTTTAAGTATTGCATAGTTATATTAAAATCGCACGTGTTTTGAGAAAAAAAGAATCATTTCTTCAAAATATAAACAAAATTTTAATGACTACTATCAAATGTTTCCGATAATGTTTATTATTAGATTCCGGCATTTGATAACAAATTCGTTTTCATTTCATATCTTAAATATGTGCAATAAATCTTACGCAGAACATTTTCATTGGAGAAATGCAATCCAATGGGTATTAACGGAATATAAATACATTTCTAATCACTTTAAAATGAGACTCCGGAAGTAAGTTTTGTATTATGGGATCCATTTTAAAAACTTTCAAAATTTGTAAAATCTATCGAGATGTTTTCAGCCCTATTATTTCCATCGATTTACTCAGGTGTTCATTTATGTAAAAAAATAATAAAATGTGCAGGGTAATTAATATATTAGAACAACATTACTCACACAATATGTTTCTTTTAAAAAAATGCAGCAAGAAAACCAAAAAGAGAAAGCAGCAAATATATATTTCCGCAATTAAAACACTCCATTTCTGCCATTTTTTGAAGAACTTAGGCTCTGAAAATGGAGGATGCGCAATGTATCGCACTTAACATTTTCTGTGCAGTACAGTATTGACGACACGGTATTTCCAAAGATTTAAATATAAAATCAAGCAAAAAAAAAAAAAAAAAATTGCTGATTAACACTTTTCACTATGTGCTTCAGCATTAACCACACTGTATGTGTAAACAATTTTAAACTTAAAAAATGGAGAAATCGAGTACCTACTAAATATATATAAGCATAAATCATAACGTATTTCTAATTTTTTTGAGTAGAAAAACACCGAAAACGCGGGGTTCGCAATATATAGAGCCCTGTCTTCTGATTGTAGCACATCAAATTTTTAAAAATAAAAATGCAAAATAAAAAAAAATCGCAACTAACTAAGTAAATAAATAAATGAAAGAATGAATAAATAAATGGATTAATAAATTAAAAAAATTATCTTGAGAGTACTAATTACTATTACGCAGGATCACAATCACACTGTGTTTATTACGTGCATCACGAGGAAATATTCTTAATGCCATATTATATATATATATATATATATATATATATATATATATATATATATATGTTGACTTAACGAAGCATTCTTAATCCGCTATGCTACACACAATGAATTTAGCCTTCACCTTTAATATTTCGAAAGAGTAAACTCACCACTGCTTTCCGCAATTATTAAGAAAGGAAAAATCCTCAAGGAAGACAGTGGCACGTCAAAGAGGATAGATGATGATGATTTATTTACCCCTGCCACCTCGTCACAACATAAACCAGAGAAAATAAGCCATTTGGGGGACCTCAGACAACATCATGCCATATTTAGGGCACTATGTGATAAGCATCCGCCATCGTTTTTTTATTTATTGATGTTTCCGTCTGTCGGCCTTTTTTTGCCGTCCCTCCCGGTTGCCATTCAGAATCTCCTAAAAAAGAGAACCGATCTGCGGGCAACAAAGGGTTGAAAAGGGAGGAAGCGAAAGCCATTCGGAAGGACAATAGTTTGGCCATGTTCTATTTCAAGGGGAGAAAACTGTTATGGTCCATCTGTCAACACTTGGAACAAGTGTATTTCCATTTATTTATTATATATCAATATGTTTCTCTTTTCTTTTTTTTTTTTTAACAATGCATTGGTTAGTTTGATGTATTTTTAGTTATGTTTTTGAGGCAGAAATTAGAATAGTCGCGTGACTATTTTAAATAAACATTAAAAAATATATACTTGGGCTTTTCAAATTATGACAAGAAAAAAAATCTGGTAAAAAGTATTTTGGACAAACCATCAACTTTGATGGAATTAGTAAACTTTGTAAAGATTAAGCATTAAAATTGTAAATATTTTTACAGGGAAACAAAGTTACAGAGAGATAAATATAGCACAAGTTCTCAACATAGTTGAAATTTCAACTCTACCTTTTTATTGAATCGAAAATTTTACTTTAGAGCATTTTAGTTTAAAATGTAATATAGAAGTTTCTGTGTGAGAGATAGTGAGAGAAAAAATCGTCCGGTGCTTAAAATAAAACTAAAAACATTCTATTATAAAAATAAAAAATTGAACGTCTGAAATTTACCTTTACAAACGCTTATTTTAAAATCCCCTGAACTCATATCAATCGAAAAGGTTTAAATGTAAAGTACAAATAAGCTTGGCGAATGAAATAACTACCCCTAAAATATATCTTGAAATTAAGTACTGAAAAAATATCTTCAAAAACAAAACAGTTAATCTGCTTGATAAAAATTTATCATAATTTCATAAAAACATTATCAATTATAGTGCAGTAATTCATTTGCATGTTAATCGTGTTTTTAAGACAAGTGGGAAAAAATATCAGAGCTGACTAATTTTTGTACATAAGAAGCGCTATGTCTAAAAAAGGATTAGTTATTGTAATTAAATATCAATAAATTTCATTTTACTAGAAAATTAAGCGAGTAATTAACTATTTGTTAAGATGATTTATTTTTTATTTGGAAGGAAAAACAATACAAATTCATTCTAATAAAACTCTTAATTAAGACAACGAAATCTTTTGAATTTCACAAAAATATTAAGATAGGAATTGTCTTTATTCTTAAAGGATAAGTAAATGAATCTTATAGCGTAAAATTTAAAATACAAAAACTTAAGGATTTTATAAATACAGTAATTATTTTCCCCGAGAAAAATGTTGAAATAAAACTATTTTTGAAAGAAAGCTTTCTTTTAGTTGCATTGATAAAATAGTGTAATAATAACTGAAATTTATTTTCAGGAAGTAGTTAAAAATTTCATATTAATGTAATGTTATTCAAATTAAAATATTTTGTTTAGTTTCGAACAATCAAAGAAAACGGTTTGTGCAAAATAACGCACAATTTTATTTTGAAAGTCTGGTTTAATTAGTTTTAAAAAAATATATCTTTTCTTTTTTGCATCCATTTCATCAATAATAAATGTTATGCTTCTTTTCAAATAAATCTCTTATCTTTAAAACTAAAATATGTGAATGTGTTCGGTTGAATAAATTTACTAAATAGGTAAAAGTTGAATCGTACAAAAAATTTGAACACAGTAAATATATTCGAGAATTAAAAGTATAATTTTTTAATAGGGAGACAAATGAGGACACAAGAATGAAGACACAAATGAAGAGACAAGGTAGTGTTAAGACTAAAGCAACCGCAGGATTTATCGCAATACTTCTGCAGACAGTTTTCTTGAAGTGCATAAAGAACAGTGTTGCTGTTTTGATAAAGAAGATAAATGTTAAAGCAAGAAAAAAAATTGATACACTATCTGAATAAAGCAAAAAAGTTTTTTTTCCTTCAATACGTAAATTAAAAGTAAAATCGTGAGAACAATTTATCAGTCCTTGCATTGCAATTAACGCCAATACTTCTTTTTGCCGTTACGATATTCAATGTATGACGTATTTTACAACCAATAGCATTATTAAAAAAATAATAATTATAAACTTGTGGAGCAACTCAATTTTGCGTAGTGTTCAATTATTTTTATTCAAATTCGCAAATTATGCTAACATTAGATAAATTATATTTTTCAGTATTTGATGAAACAAAAATGTTCATTGTATTTAATTACAAAAAAAAAAAAAAAAAACCCTGCTATCAAACTAAATTTCGTATTATTTCTTTCATCAAATTGAACAAACACTAAAACTTGTTAAAACAAATTCTCCAAAAACTCATGGGTGACATGATTTTCCATTTTATCACATTATCTGAAAAAGTCTAATGACAGTACAGATAATAAAATAAACTTAAATGAATTCGCTGTTTAATAATGGCTGAAAAAGGAAGACAATAATTATGTCTGTCGAAAATATCGTCTGCCATATACTGCAGATTTTAGAAGTTTAATGTCTCTGACGCTGGAGATAATAAAGTTGTTTTATCCCAGTCTTTCCTCTTTTTAAACATTATATATATATATATATATATATATATATATATATATATATATATATATATATATATATATGGATTGAGTTATGACGTTTGCAAAAATTAAATTTGAATTAAAATATAAGTTGAAACTGCTAGATGAGGGATAGAAAAAGTAGTTTTTTTTCACATGGAATAGCTAATTCAAAGTTTTAGATGCCAAATGATTATTATCATTATTATTATTGGCTATTTAACGATGAAAACGTTCGATGTCAAAATCATGTGCTTTATGAGAAAAAAGATTAGTTTCAAATAGTGTTACAGAACTTTTTTCGTTTTCTTTTCTTTTTTTTTTTTTGTGTGTATAAAATTTCCTTTAAATACTTATTTTATTTTCTTTATTAATACTTATTTTTCAGATGATTATAAACTAATGCATTTAGCTAAAACTAAAATTGAAACAGTGTTGCAACAAAAACAAAGTTACTTCAGAGAAAGTATTAACCAGAAGCCTGAAGAAATTAACCTGAAATCAATGCAGCAAATAATTTGTTAATAGAAATTAAGATAAAACCGTCAACCATTCAGAATGTTGCAGTTATTATTCTTCTCCTCAGTGGATACAGTGGCCGCTGCTTGTATGAATCACATTTGTTCTAAACAGTTTTGATTTCATAAAGCGGCTGATTCACGAAAGCGGTTAATTCAATGAAGCTGGATTTTTTTTCTGTTTTTGACAATTTGGTTTATTAAAGTGGTTGATTCAATTAACCACTGATTCAAATAACCGGCGTCCACTGTACAATTATTTCCAAAAATTTAATTGCAGAGGTGGTAAGTTAATCTTGTACTAATAAGGTTTGAACGAATGACAGAAAAATTAATTTTAGAACTTGTAATAATTTCCATAACCAATTCCTCCAGAAAAATAGCAGGTTTTGACCATAAAAAGCTCTTTTTAGTTGATTTATTGTTGCCTTCGGAAGATAATGATAGGGGATAATTAAGTTGGCAAAAAATTTCATAGTACAAGAATTCAATTAACATGGTGGACAATTACTTACGCCGACATGGTTAACAATTTGCGGACTATTATTTAGAAAGTTGAAATGAGTTAAATATAAATGTAGTAAATTAAAATACCGGTTTATTAGAAATGGAAAACTCCATTTTGGGGATGAAAAATTGCTGGTTAGAAATATGTTTTGCACCAAATGGCTGAACAATATGTAAGAAATACCGATCAGTTACTGTTGGATAGATTTACAATAAGTCTGCATAATAATAGATAACAAACTAGGAACTTTTACACATAAACAAGTCTTGGCTGAGATTTTAAACAAAAATGGCATTACTGGGTTAGTGGAATCTTCAGGGAATAAAATGAAATAACGCTCACAAAGCAACTAGTGAATTACCAGAAAAAAAAAAAAAACTGATGCCTAAAGTCTGAATATCTGCAAAAAATTGTTTGTTTTGTTATTTGTGACTCATACCTTTATTTTCTGGATCTAAAAGAGAGTTCTTTAAAATGCCGAAACAGTATGGGATGCTTATTAGACTACAATGCTTATTATCGACTAGTGGTATCTGCACGGCTTTGCCCGTAATAGAAAAATTAAAAGATTTTTGGGTTCCGCCTGTATATTTACAAAAAATGTATGGTGAATTTTCTCGCCAATTGGCTTGTACCCATGTTACGGTTCCACGTTATGATAATTTCGTATCTCGCCAATTGACTTGGGCCCATGTTACGGTTCCACGTTATGATAATTTCGTAATTTACTCGTCCATCTTATGATAATTTTGTTCTTAAAATTGGAATAGAAAAAGAATCACAACGAATTTTTGAAAAATCGCTTCAAGGTGCACATCCCCATGCTACAAACTAACTTTGTGCCAAATTTCATGAAAATCGGCCAAACGGTCTAGGCGCTATGCGTGTCACAGATCCTGACAGACAGAGATCCGGACAGAGAGCCTGACAGACAGAGAGACTTTCAGCTTTATTGTTAGTAAAGAGAGTGAAGACAAATGTACACCATGAACTAACAAAACTAACCTTTTTACTTTCGGTGCCTAGGGATCTTAGAGTTAATTTTTCTAATTAATTTCCGTATACTTTTGACTTTAATAATATTTAATCTGCGGTTTTATTATTACCAAATAGTAAATTAAAGAAAAGCTGGTAATTAGAATATCAAAGACATAAACTCGTAGAGAAAAATATCGTTGCTGCGCATGTAATTCCGTTTCAATGGTTCAGAAATAAACACTAATACATTTTTAAAAATATTTTGAAGAACATAGTAAACTGATTTTGCTTTAAATCAAATTAACGATAGTTCAAATTTTTTTTTTCGTATATTTTTTCAAGAATGGTACAGCTGTAAATGAAGAATTAATATTTGCTATTCATTAGAATGTAACACCAAAAGAAAATAAATTAAAAATGTTGCTCAGTAAGAAAAAAACAGGAATAAAAACGTTATGAACATTAAGAGAAAAAAGGTTCGAGAAAATATTTAAGAAGAAAGAAGAAATTCTCTACTCCTACTAATGTTAAAATGAATAAAATCAACTCAATTAAGAAAGTTGAATCCCAAAGAAAGTGCAAACTGTTTGCGCAAACATGTTCCTTTTTATATCTAAGAGAAATTTCAGTTATTTTTTCGTTTAAATCCGGAATGGTTTCATTCTTATTTTTTGTCTCTAGGATTTCATGACATGTAAAATAATCTTTTTGGCTGCGTAAAAATGTTACTTTCTTTATTGCTCTATACACAGGAATATACCTAGTACAATAAATTGTATTTATTGAAAGCAAATAAAACTAGATATTCCTATAAAATATAATTATTTTAACTTCTAATATGCATTTTTAAAAAAGTTATAGTGCAACATATCTTGAATTTTTGCGGCTTTACTGCTCGCAATTATGTTTACTCTTCTTCCTCCCCTTTCTCTATGCTTTAAGCTTATTGCTTATTACAAAGTTGTCATTATCGAGATGTTACGAATATATTACACAAATTCAAACAAAATTCAAAACCTCGGTACAAGAAGAGGACAGCTAAATATTTAAAAAACTATCAGAAATTAAAAGAAAAAGAGAGATGAATTTGAAAAAGAAGTATTTTTGAAGAATTTGCTTTTCAATGAATTATTATGCTAGAATTTGCTACTATGAAACCAATTTCATTTGTATTTTAAAGAAATATAATATTACATATGCACAATAAATTTTAACGTATTGGATGGATCCTTTCTTGCACCGAATACTAATCATTCAAATTAATTTTCTATTTTAAACGATAAATAAAGTAATCCTCATATATGTAATAGCCAAAACCACTGATCGAATAACACTCTGACGTCACCAACAATGAAACTCGTGCTATAGCATGCGTGACGACATTATTTTATTGTTGAAGCACCAAAAATTCTGTAAGTTACTTATAATTTGACAATATTTTTTGGAAATGTTTGACACGGAAGGAAATGCTTTATTTTGGTAAGGTTGAACTGGATCCGGTAACTTAACTGTTTTACATGTAACATTGTAACTTCAGGAAAATGAAGAAACGAAAAAGTGGTCAATAATTAAAGCTATCTACTATATATTCAGTAAATTACCGCCCATTAGCAAAGGCTAAAGCAGAAATACGTTCCATCTCCAGCTCAGTCACTTTCCTATGCCGGGCTGATGAGTGCTAATAAGCACGAAACTGCAGTCCTCGGCTGGAAATGACTGAGCTGGCGGTGTATTTCACGTATCTACTATAGTTTAGGGTTTATAAACTGGAGTTAGGGTTAAATAATGGCTTTGTTCAAATGTAGAAGCAAGCTTCAAACGTCATACCTTGACGGGCGATTTTCTAGTATATGTGATAATAAGCATTTCAGTTTCAAAATTATGCAACAAATAGATGATGTTTTTCTTCAATTCCTATTCTATTGGAAAATGCTTCAAGGATAACACAACTCAATACAACGTTTTGAACGGTCAACTAATTTATCCATCGACTTTAAAAATTGGTTTTGGGAATGTTCTCCTGTATTACTGCTGGAATGGCTGAAACGTCATCGCTAAAAGTTCCTCTCATGGCAGTTTTCAGTTTCTTTAACAGAAAGTAGTTACAGGATGATAGATCAGGCCAATATGGAGGGTGACTGAGGACATAAATGTATTTTCTGCTCCCGAAACTGAAAGTTGCAAAGAAATAAGCGTTTTACAGCTATGTTCCAGCCATTCCAGAAGCCGTGACACAGGTACCAACGAACACTTCTAAAGCCGAATTTAAAAAATGTCTATGGGTAAATTGGTTGAATGCTCCAAACGTTGTCTTGAGTTAAATTGATCCTATCTTCATATATATAATTGCAAAAGATCAAGTAACGCTGACTTCATTAACAATGAAACTCGAGCCACTGCATGATATTTTGATAATATTTTCTGGCAATGTTCGACATGCAGTGAAATGCTTTATTTTGGCAGGGCAGAACTGAAACCGATAACTTAACTGTTTTACTGGTAAGACATTCTGATTATCTGATTTTAGGAGAATGAAGAAACAAAGGGAAGTGGTCGACTATTAATGCTATCTACTGGAGCTTAGGGTTCCTCCACTGGAGTTAAAGTTAAAATTTACAACATCAAAATATCACCAAATGGGCAATTGCTGCGTTCAATTGTAGAAGAAATTTTCACCCACCATACCTTCACGGGCGATTTTCTAGTTTTAAATAAATATATAAATATTACAACGCTTATTTTATTCTATTGCTAAAAACCTCTGGTATTTTTAGATCACACTGTGTATAATTACCCTTATTTATACCTTAATGCCTTTCTCGTTTCGAGAACCGACCAAAATAATTTCTTGCTTCAACATTTTTCTTCATATCCATAGTGCATTCTCAAGAGAAAAACATTTTTCATAATTCAATTTAGATCATGCCGCACTTATACATAATAAGCAGCCAAGAATGCTGCATCAAAATTCTCTGAGCAAATCATATTACATCAAATCAAATTAACAGAAAACAGTTTTTGCTTCATACCTCTAAATATAAACTTCGAAAATCAAGTTTTTAAGAGTTCTCTTCAATAACCATGGCAAGAAAAATGCATCGCTTGTAAAAACGAAAAAAAAAAAAAAAAAAAAACATGTCTGAAGAAAAAATAAATTCTTCCGGAAGTAAAAAGAACTTCATTTTTTTCACTAAGAAGATATCGAAGATGTTTAGATGAGCAAGAGTACCCTAGTTTTGACAGGTTAATACCGACTGCGATTTCAACCTGCTTATCGTTGAAATCTCTTCGCGTTTGGGGACTGTTGAAAATCCTGCATAGTAGACTTTTTCCATGGTTTTTTAGCGTCAGATAAGGCAGAAATAGCCACAGATTCAGTAAATAAGTTTATGTCTTGTTTTCGTGCTCTGCACAGAAATGGATAGTTTGCCTTTTAAACTATTGTTGAAAAAGTATGAGCTATTAATACGAGGTATTTGAATTCAAAGCATTCGTATGCGTTGGAAAAAAGTACGTGATTCACAACGCTTATAAGAGAAAAAGGTTTGTAGTGAAAAAAAAAAAAAGGTTTTTAAAAGCTTTTTAATGGAGGATAGCCTTAAAAGCCAGGATTATTTGAATAGTGTCATAAGTCCCTAATCCCCAATTATTTGCATGCTTATGGTCATCTTTGAAATTAACTTTATTATTACCATTACTATTTTTCATTTTTGGCAACGATGAAAAAATTTGTCACACCCAAACGAAAATATAAGATGCGTTTCTTTTTCGCTTGCCCATTGTGTGATGTATGGGTGACTTAAATTATTTTTTCCCCTCCAAATTCACCAGCTACATTTACCCTATTATATACAAAATCATGTGTGATAAACTTTACAATTTAATTAGAAAAACATATATAGGTGACTTTTCTTAGTCCTAAAAGAAACAATTTTAGTTTATTCGTGTTACATCTTCCTCCAGATGAGAGTAAATTTCTTTTTTTAACTCTTGAAATGTCTTATGCAAGTCTAAATGACAAACCACAGTGCAAAAAAAGCTTGCCTCCAACGTGAAAAAATACAGGAGAAAAAGAAAGAAAAAAAAAACTTCAATAAAAGTCGCATCACGAGCAGAATCGACGAGCGGAAATAACTTTTATTGAAAAGTCGATAGCTGACCCATAGCTTGACCAATGAGCGTTCGAATTGTGCCCTCAGGTCACGGGACTGAGTACCCAAACTGTGGTTGAAATGGCATTCCCGATAGGGCAGTTTATCCAAAATGATGTCTGGTGACTTCACAGAAAAGGACATTCATTTGGTTCTTTAAGAATGCTCCAGCTGATATGAAACAGACAACGGAAGAAAAGAACTATCCAGGTCTTTCTTTTAAAGACAGAACCGTTTCATGCATCAGAAGAATTTTTTAAGTGAAGATTTAGTTCTTTAATAAGCAACACTTGAAAGTTTTAGGATATTAGTGAGTACATTAGTATTTTGTGTGTACAACAACAGATCAATAGGTAATGAGGTAAAACAATGGCTACAGTCTTCAGTACGTGTAAACAAAAGAAAAAGGAGAAAAGAACGTATTACGTTTTGTTTCTTATCAATCTTAAGGGATGGGAATTACTAATCTGGAAATTTTGTATATAGTTGAAGTTTTGCTTTTTAAATTTATCTGTATGTGTGTTTTTTCCTGAGAAAACGTTATTTTACACGAAAAGAACCCTTTTTTAATGCAAAGTATACTTGAGTAAGGCTCTGAAAAACATATTAATAAAATCAACTCGCAGACGACTTGTAGCTATTACGACGAAAATTTCGCACGCTAAACAAACATCCTCATCTACATAATGACCAATGATCGAGTAAAGCTGACGTTACCAACAATGTAACTCGCGCCACGACATGATAATATGATAATATTTTTTGATAATGCTTGACATGTAGGGCAATGTTTAATTTTGACAAGGCTGAACTGGATCCGATAACTTAACTGTTTTACTGGTAAGACTGTCATTTTAGGAGTATGAAGAAACGAAAAACTGTTCAACAATATTTAACGCTATTTCCTGAAGTTCAGGGTTAATCCACTGGAGTTAGGATTAAAATGTCAGCTATCAAAATATCACCAAACAAGCAGTTGCTTCGTTCAAATGTAGGAACAATTTTCACCCGTCATACCATGACGGGCGGTTTTCTAGTTAAAAATAATTGTCGTCATGGTAATCTGAAAAATCAGATTTACATTACCTGTGGTCAAGTATAGATAATAAGCAATTCATGATTGCACAAACAAATAAAAAAAGGACATGAAAAAATTAAAAAAAAAAAAAAAAAAAAAAAAAAAAACCAAAAAATTGTGAAAAACGCAATTAATTTCAAACGACAAACACTTGCAAAAATAACACGATGCTAGATACCACTCTGGCCGTTACAACTGGTCCGTAAAACTGAACATTGAATCCGGCGATCGCCAGTCATCGCTTACTCATTCAGTTATCATCTGTTATCGGAACCAAAGGGAGAACGTAATGATTTCATCAAGTCCGCAATCAATTACATCACGCGCAACAGGCGTTTATGGAAGGCCAGATCGCATCCTCCACCCGGTATTTCTCGTAACCCCTGAACCCGAACCCGACCTTCCCACCAGCCGATAACGGGCGTCAGTTTTAAACGTTTCGACCCGATCGACCCCATCCGTCGTCGATCGCGTCGATCGATGTGCACGTGATCGCTGGTTAAAAGGCGTTGCAGCAGTATCGGATAGCGAATCTGGTATGCTACCGTTGATGGTTATTTATTCGTCGAGTAATGGACTTGGATTGGTGTTGAGAGATAGCCATGGGAAACGGAGCTTGCGCAGGGAGGGGGGGGGATTATTTTCTCGTTTATTGTCCGGTACATCTTCTTTCGCACAATTTTCATGCACAACTTTGTCACAGCACTGACTTTAGATTTCAACGTGTTTCCTTGTGTTAGGTAATAATTTACAGGCGTATTTAGGGGTATTCCTTAATGTTTTTATGACACAGTTTCAACTGCATCCTCGGTTGTGCAATATGACTGGGACGAAAAAAAAAAGTTTTAAAATTACTGATCTTATGGGAATTTGTCTAAAAAGGTTTTAAACCAGTAAAAGGTAATTTTCTATTATCCTGGGAACCAAATGATTTCTGAAAAGAAAAGAAAACACGAATAATTTTGCAACAAAACAAGTTGTTGCAAAATTGTTGTATAAAGACACAAAACCAAATTCCAATGTGAAAAAAAATCTATTTACGGGTATATCGAAGAAATAAATTATATGTTGTTTGAAAAGAAAAAAAACTGAACCGTTCATATCTTGCGGAAACGTGCCACGACATTAAATCAAGAGAATCTGAGAACTGATATCAAGAGAATTAGTACTAACAAGGTTTAAAAAAAACAGTAAAATGTCATGCTGTCTTGGAAACGAAAAGATTTCTCTAAAGAAAAGGAAAAGATGAATAATTTTGCAATAAAACAAGTTATTGCGAAAAATCTGTATATAACCAGAAAATTGAACTCCAATCTGAAAAAGTGTATTTACATCGATTTTATGCTTTTAGAAATTCTGATTTTTCAATGTGTTTTTCAAAAAATCAGAAAAAAATTGAACCGTTCATTTCTTGTGGAAACATGCCACCACATTAAAAGCAATGAAATTAGGGACTGGATACACACATAATGAAAAATATTTTAATCTAAAAATACAACATTTAAAGCATTTAGGCAAAACATGCACAAAAAATAAGAAGACAGCATCTCTACTAAAAAAAAAGGAAAGAAAAAAAAAGAAGGTTACTCAAGGGTTCACTTTTCTGTGACGGAAGCTAAAAATTAAGCAATATTGAAATAAATGACATTTGAGACAAATATTCTTTTAAAAGAAGGTACTTTCTTTTCTTTTTTTTTCTCTCCAAGTGGGACATACGAAAAACGTCCACATGGGGCAAAATGGTTCCATTACTACTACAAAAGCAGAGAAAGCTACTCAGTGTTCGGTTGCTAGTGAAGGGTACTAAGAAATTAAACGAGATTTCGTAAAAACAGAAAACTTGGGAAAAAGCCTGACAAGCAAAATCCTACAAGATAAATAGAAACAAGGCAGGGAACCACAACAGCAACTAAGATTGATATGTTTTACTAAGACCTTTCCAAGACAACGCCAGAAGTACCAAAGAAAGAGAAAAGAACCGAGCTTTTTCTCTGTGGATATAATGAAGATTTTTTTCTCCTCTTGTTGGCTGTTACAGTGCAGAAAATTGTATCATCTAGAGATTTTTTTCTTTTTTTTTCTTGTTCTGTAAACGGAAGAAGGTGATTTTATCAGAAGAAAAAGATGTGACGCAAGATATATGCAGTAAGATTGTCGAAAAAATAAAGTTTTCATATTCAAGAGTTGTATGCAGTTTCAATTTACGTATCCGGGCCTTTTTTTCTCATATGAAGTTATTTAAAGTGTGAAAAGGAAAAACAAAACTTAAATGTGTATGCTTGCATGAGCGATAAATGCAACCTAACCAATCTATTTTTCATCTAAATAGTAAAAGTAATTTTCTTCAATTTAGTGTTACCGATGTCCAGCCAAATCTAACACTATCGCCAAGTGGCTTCAGTGATTGCTTCATTTTCAAACCTTCAAAGTAAAAGGTTTGAGAGTAAAGTAAAGTTGATTCATTTACGCTTTAAAAACTTGATTGTTACACTAACATGAATCCGTCTATGTTGATACGCGGTTTTTAATTCTGTTATTTAATTTTTTGTTACATTTTGACTTTTTACGCCATAGTTTTTTGCAAAGTTTCGTAAAAGAAAGAAATATCTTTCATTATTACGTTTGGCTCATTATACTGACACAGCACTGCCAATATTTTATATCTCAAATAGTGTGCAGCCTGTAACTAAATTTGCAAAATAAAACGATTACGTGAAAGAACGCTGATGAACACGATATTTTATATCTGGCTCAGAAAAAAATATATCTAGAATAGAGGCCTATCGAGAAAAACCCATAAGTAAACCATTTTAATTAATAATCCGGATTAATTACAGCCATGTTCTTCAAATTCACATTCTTTCACACTCTGTGTTGCTATTCTAATAACAGTTTGGAGCAACAGAATAGATTCCAGTACAAATTTCACTTTTACACCAAATGATATATTTAAACCTCTCTTAGCAATCAACAACAAAGCAGTTGGTGTGAAGTCTTTTCCACTTTGATAAATCAGCGCATTTTTCAAAAGACATTGATATAAAAAAGCAAGTTAAACAAACGTGAAAGTAGCAAAAACTTAAAGCGAGTTTCTTTTTTCTGCTCGGAAAAAAAAATTAAACCGTCTTGCGCGAAAAAACGTTATTTTCGGAAAGAGAACATGCGCTCCCTTCATGTTTTCCTTCTCTCAAAGTACAACCTTTGCTGTAGAAAAAAAAAAAAAAAAAAAAAAAAAAAAAAAAAAAAACAGGGTTGTAAGAAAAAAAAAAGTTGAACGACACTCGATGAGAGAGCTAGCACGCCGTTAAAAATAACCATTTTCCCTAAATCTGAAAATGGGAAAATGCATAAAAAATAATCCCTTGTCCTTAATGTGGTCGATTTTGTTTATTTATTTATTTCTTAAACCCTGTGAAAGATTGCTTCCCGACGCTCAGAATATACTAGTGCCGAGGAAGATAGCAACACTGTGAAACATTTATTTCTGGAAACTGTTCTGAGTAACTTGAAGTCTTCAGCATAGTTAAAATTCATGTACATTTGCAATTAAACGTGCAATTAAGGCCTTATCTTGAAAAAATAACCAACAAAAACGACCAGTTCACATGAAAACAGTGTTGAGAAACTTCTTCTTCATCAGCACAACAGCCTATTGCAAGCCAAGGCTTTCTCCGTCTGCTTCCTCCAGGCGGTACGACACGTTGCCATGTTTCTCCACCTGTTCACTCCCAAAATTTTAAGGTTAATTCAACACTATCCAGCCACCTTGTTGCTGGTCTTCTCCTTCTCCTTGTACCCTCAATCTTCGAAAAAGTTACCTTTTTAACCGGATCCAGATCTGCACGCCTAAATACTTGCCCCAGCCATCTGATTCTATTGGCTTTAATTACTCTTAAGATGTTGGGTTGTCTGTATTTACGGTACATTCCAAAGTTATATAAACTTCTCCATGCGTCATTTTCTTTTACTGCTCCAAAAATTGCCCGAAGGATCTTTCTTTCAAAAATGAGGAGTCTGTTTTCCTCTGTTTTATTAATTGCCCATGTCTCACTACCGTATAAAATGATCGGTCTTATGAGAGTTTTGTATAGGTTTATTCTTGTATTAATGGAAAGGAGCTTAGATTTTAATTGGCTCTTTAAGCCAAAGTAGCGTCTATTTGCCATCAAAATTCGATTTCCAATTTCAATTTAAACTCATTCTTACTGGTAATAAGTGCACCCAAGTATTTAAACTGAGTGACTCCTTCAAAAACATACTTTCCAATATTAAGCGGCTGCAGATCATGTATTCTAGTGCTCGCAACCAAAAACTTAGTTTTTTCCTCGTTTACAGCCAAGACCAACTCCTTGGCAGCGCTCTCAAGGGCAACAAATGCCTCAATCACATCCTGTTTTCTTCGCCCAACGATGTCGATATCGTCCGCGTATGCCAATATCTGTATAGTTCTCTGCAGGATTGTGCCTCTAGTGTTGATACCTGAGTCTCGCATAACCTTTTCAAGGGCTAAATTGAACAAAATGCAAGACAGAGAGTCCATCTGGGCCAGGGGCCCTGTTTCTAATAAGATTTTTTAAGGTATATTCCAATTCCCTTAAGGTAGGTTGAGAAACTAAATGAATTAATTAACCAACGTTTTGAAGCAGAAGAATTGCAAATTTTTACAGACTTGTGTTTTGGTGTTACAAGGAACACCTTCTTCAATGCAAAGAAGTTTTCGTTGAAACACCGAAACACGTGTCTGCGGTAATTTGCAACTTTTGTTTTTCAAAACGTTGGTTAATTGATTCATTTTATTTTCAGCACAAAGGTATTTATTCGTAATTTATACTGTTGAGTTATGTTTTAATGTATTGAAATATTTCTAAAAAACAACCATAAGAATAAATAAGACTCACCGTTCATCTAATCCTAATTACATATAACCGGGATTATAATTATAAATTAACTTCACAATTCAGAAAAATTTATTGTATTTATATCGTAAACAGCACGTTTAAAATGTTGAATAATAAATACGATAAACTACGTAAAGATGATAAAATCGTAAAAATTAATAAAGTAAAAAAAGCATTTCTTTTTATTCATATCACTCAAGAAAAAAATCTTACAATTTCAGTAACGTATTTAATTCTTAAGCAAGTACTGTAACTTACAAAATTTATTTCTCTGTCTCAAATTCTTTAGTTGCTATTAAAGACACTTATTGTACGTATGATTTAAAAAAATTCTCGTAACCTAGACGTTTCATCGGTATATGAAAAACACAATCTAAAAATTGAGAAGCACTTTAATTAGACATACAATTAGTGTTTGAACACAACTATCTTTTCGCTTTAATATCTCCGAGAAGATGAAAGATTAGTGCAATATGCTCAGCATTCGACATTTTTTTCTGTTTCGTTCAATTCCGACATTTTTAAATGAATAGCTACGTTGTTTTATTGAATTCGTCAGGAAAAAAAATGTCGGAAAAATAAGATAAAATAAATTCGTAATTTGTAAGCCCGGAAGTGGCAACGACACAAATAGCAGTGTTTCTTCCGAAATGGCGGAGACTGTCACGTGAAATGGAAGTGCCAATAAAAGAAAAGAATCGTTCTTTCTCTTGTGATTCAGCACATTTTTAGCAAAGTCTGCGAGCGTTCAACTCGAAACGCATTCGTAAAGCCCGCGAATGCGTCATTACATTGAAGAGTCATTAGTGAAAGAGAGTAAATAACTAACGATTGTGAGACAAATTAGGCGCGATCGCTCAACAAAACTATTTCTTTTGTACTGGCGAATCGAAGGATAACTTTTTCAAAAATAGAAATAGGATGTGAATTCACATTTGGGGCAGAAGCAAAAATATATGTTAGTTACTGTGATATGACGAAAAGCAGATATTAGTGATTTGTTCGGAAGTTTTCATAACTTCCGCAATTTTATGAACACTTTCTTCCTCTAAAACTCCAACCAAAACTCCACATTATTTTCACTCGAGTACTTTAGGTTTTAGGAGGAGGCTACTGCATTAAAAAAACAACTATGGAGGATTGCAGAAATTTTACACCAAACATTCTAATTGAACGTGAAATGTAGTCAATAACAAAACGTTGTCTGTTGACTTTCGTGCTGTTTACTCTTCATCCTCATATATACAATGGCCAATGAACGAGTGACGATCCTGACGTCATCAACAATGAAACTCTCGCCACGGCATGATAATTTGATAACATGTTTTTGTAATTTTTAAAATGCAGGGAAATGCTTTATTTTGACAAGGCTGAACTGGATCCAGTCATTTAACTGTTTTACTGGTAAGACTGTGTCATTTCAGGGAAATGAAGAAACGAAAAAGTGGTTAACTATGAATACCATCTACAGGAGTTTAGTGTTCATCCACTGGAGTTAGGGTTAAAATTTCAACTATCAAAATAGTACCAAACAGGCAATTGCTTCGTTCAAATGTAGACGCAATTTTCATCCGTCATATCTTGATGGGCGATTTTCCAGTATATAAATAAAAATTTAAGATATTGTTATTCAAGAAGGCAAAATTTGTTAAAACAAAATGTAAAAAGAAGCTAAATGCACATCTTTTTACATTCTTTTTATGAAGAAGCTATTAAAAATAATCTGTGCTCAATGTACATCGCAGAAAAGGAAATGAAAGGAGAGGGAAACATGTTCCTTTTCCTTTCGTGCAGAGCAATACAGGTTAAATTAACCTTATCTCTACCGAAGTCATTTTATCAATGAAAGAAAATAAAAGAAAACGTCCAGAGGAATCATTATGAGCACAAAAACAGTTCGTTCAACAAAAATGAACGAGTCACTAACGAACTGCGAAAATAAAAGAGTCGGGCCAGAGAAGAAAAGAATCCGGAAAATAGGAGCGTGTAACAGAAGAGGAGAAATAACGGTAACCATGTTTGCTCAAGAATCTCCGAACACACACGCGACGTTGAGTTAAACGTTGTTTCACCGGTGCCGGGTAAAAGTAACCGACAAAAGCGTCTTATCAGATTAGCTTTTCAGCAAAGGTCTTGTTCATCGACTCCCCAGGTCACGTGACCATTCTCCCACGTGACCAGTCACACTCAATCTCCACCCTGTTTGTAGAAAAAGTTAGGGATGCGCGGGGAAGATTGTCCCCCTCTCAAATCCGACGGAACATTCGGCAAGACAAACTCTGAGCTCATCAAGGACCTCGCCATTGCTTCTCCGATGTTGGTAAATGGTAAGATCGGTGATTTTTGGATCGATATGCACCCCATTGCTTTCTTGGACTTAAATCTATGATTAATTTTTTTAGAGCAAGTGCTTGTCAACTTAAAATATGCTGCTTTTTCTTTAATGGCATGCTATGATTATAGGCCACATTATAACTTATAACCAAGAATATTATCATCCATCAATTTAATCATACCATTCCACTCTTCAAACAAGAATTATATGTTTGTAACATTTACAAATAAATCCGGAAAAATGTAAATATATTATATCATTGTGATTTTACAACGTGAAAATTTCATTTTCCAAAGTTTTAGGAGCAACATCGCAAGCGTCTATGTTAGGGAAAATTCATATTCTGAAGCAACTGATTTTTTTAAGGAATGAAATCAAATGATGTAAAACTTCTAACACTATTCTCAAATTAATCTACCTGAAATGAAATTTACGTACGCATTCTTTTGCAGCAATAAAAACTGTTAATTGATGTCCGACCTTTTTTATTGGATCTGCTAAGACATTAAGACAGTTTGTGAAGCAAGAATGGAGAACGCACATTCATGAGTTAATTTATCCTTGACACTATTACTAATGACAATAAATTTCGATGCTCATCATACCAATTAAATTAAGTGTGTAATTAATCACACTCTATATAATCGTTATATTTTTGTTATTATGTCCGCTAAATAATTTATAATTTCATGCATTTCAATAAGTTGTATAGCGTATGTTGTTTTTAACCTTCTGTTTTAATGTTTACCTTATACAAGTAAAATATTTCAAGACTTAAAAAATAATTAAAATGACCGACAAAAAATCATCCTACCTTGGTCTAAGAAGTCGGATCTACATTTTGAGATGTCTCACAGTTGTGTGCATTGCTGAAAGAGAAGAAAAAGGAAATTTAGGACCATTTTGTAGATAAAATCTTAATTAATGGTTATTTTAATAAAAAATATCAATCAAAATCATTTTTATTAGTACTGTTTATAAATGTAGTGCACTATTTTAATTCTGATCAGTAGCAGATGTATTGATGTAGTGAACCGCGATAAAGGAAAAATAAAGTAACGAGTGTCTTTGTATTAATTTAATCCGCATTTGAAAATAAATGTGAAATGTAGTGGAAATTAAAAAGTTAACTGTTCTACAGAATATCAAAATGTAAAATGCAATCAGTTGAGAAAAGATGCTTCCAAAATAAGTTAATTTTATTGTGGGAATCGCTATTTTTAATGTATCGCAAATTTTACTTCAAAATTATAATATTAAAAAAAATTGCATTTACAACATGATATTCAATACTTTTTATAGTGCACACACCAGCTATTTCATACGTGTTTATTCAGTGACAGTACTAAGAAAAATAATTTAGTTAGCATCTATTATGTATGTTTTTTACATATTTTTAAATGTAGGTTAATTTTACTAACCAGCGGTAATTATTAACGAAAACAAGAATGTTTTTTCAGGGATTAACTTCAAAAATAGAATACGATTTCATTGCTTGTTCAGTTTTTTGACAAACGTTACCAGTTTCTTTACTAAACCTTTGTTAGTTACAGGTTGAGAATTGCCGATAATTGATAAAATTTTCATACAATGAAATCTTCAAGAAGCTTCTAAGCGAGATAAATTCTGTTTCTCAATATTTTGCGTTATTGAATAAGTTTACTATTCTAAAAATTTCATGATTAAGAGGGAAAAGATTTCTTTTTTTTTTAAATTCCTGCCTTCACATAGCTGATAATTTTCCTTTTAAAGAATTGTCTAAAACATTATTCCGTTTAAATAACGAAGACCTTTCTTACAACAAGAAGTATTGTTATAAACTTTTATTTTACGCGTTTAATTTCTGACTTCAAGAATAAAAGTTTTAGCAGTGTATCATTTACAAAGATGATAAAATGCTGAATATGCGCAAATTTACTGTATACAAAGAAAACACAAGTTTTCCCCGACAATTAGTTAGTTAAATTCTTTTATTGTTGTATTTTCTATCGTGCAGTCACCCAAAAACATTTGCGTTAATATATTTGTGTCACACACAACTGTTAATAATGTTTTTTTTTTTTTTGGAAAAAAAACACAAGAAATCATTTGCACGAATTTTTTTTCGCTCACTTTGAATGGAAAAGAAAAAAAACATTTTGAGTCAAACATGATGAAGAGATGATTCATCTGTTGGGTCGAATCGATCAAGTTCCCAAGAACTGTTCTTGACAGACGAGGTTCGGTTCAAGCAAGGCCCGTCCATTAACTCCCACCCATTCTTCCCAACGAATATGCAAAAGAGAATTCCAGAAAAATAATCCTAGAAAACTGCGAAAAACAATCAAAAACTTGGAGAAGGTTTTAATTGAGGATGTAGAGGTAGAGCTTAGAAGTTGGAAGGACATTAAGAATCGTTGGTGGATGTTAAGTGGTTCTGTTCCAGACGGGGCATAACGTCTTTGACGATGTCCTGATATGCAGAATGTGATAATTAATTATGATCCAGGAAGGGCTAGTCGAAGATCTTTCCCTTCGCAGTTTTCTTTCTCGTTTGAAATTTCTTGATGACTGAGGCAAACGAAAGTAATTGTCGCAACAGTAGTGATGATAACGTAAGATCGTCTGCTTGAACAGGTTAATGGAATGTGTCATTAGCATTCCATTAAGCTTTGGAATAACAGAAAATGATTTTTCTAGACTCAGAAAAAAAGTTATAAGTTGTGCAGAAATTTTATTATTTGCTTTCAAAGAAGTTTTCAAACGTTTTAAAAATTATCCTTCGTTGTTGGCAATTTTAAATACAGGCAGCCATGAGATATTTAACATCAATAGAATATTAAATGTGAAGCTATAGCTAAGGTTGTATCAAGGCATGAAATCATCCCTTGATATTTTTAGTCAAGCAAAAGTGAGGCAGTGAGAAGCAAAGGGATGTAAGTAGCAAAATTAAAAATTTGGAGATGCCCAGTACAAATGGTAGGTGAACCTCTCCTCTGTGGGGCAAGAGATGGTACTAGTAGCAATGGTAGTTGCTGCTGTATAGCAAAATTTAGAAAAAAAAAAATCAATGAAAGTCTACCTAGGATCTGATCTTTAAACACGTTTTACTCGAAACTTAAAATAGTCCACTTGCATCCCTTTGCTTCTCACTGCTTTAACTCGATTTGCAGAAGTAAAATAGACTAAAACATAGAATTTCGTAATATTGACGAATTTCGCAAAAAAACGAACTAAGGATAAGATAAAATAGCAGGAAAGAAGAGATGTGTGTTAATTATCCAAACATTAAATCTTAAATTTTAACGTTTAAAACGCTTGAAAATATGTTGAAAAAATAACGAAACGCCTACATGCAATATTTATTTATTTATTTTTTCATTTCTGACGATACTAATTTTTTATTAAAAATGCAAAGTGTAAAATACATTTGGCTAAATTTTTAAGGCTTATGTTTTATTTTCCATCAGTAAAATTCGCAAGTTACACCGATAAAAATGCCTCTGATTAAAACTATTCAACCAAGGAATAATCACATAAAACATGCTTTTTTAAGACAATTATCTTAAAAATTATTAGAGGGGAGGTAAATTAATAATTCATGGACATTCTAAAACTAACGTAATTTCTAAAAATATTCAAAGACACATTTCGAAAATGTTAAAAATTGTTTTCTTGTTTGTTTCAACAAGAATATATATGAATTAAGAGCAAAAAAAGCACGAGAAAAAATCTTATTCTGGAAGAAAATAATAATAAAAAAAAAGAGATTTCACTCTATAACTGACGACACTTCAAGTCCATAAGAGGAAGATGGCTTGGGGTTGAGGAGGCGCAAGAGCAAGAGGGACGTTAAGAGGATAGTGGGAAAATGAAGAGTGTTCGAGAGGGGATGACAGCAGTCGAAACTTATTGACTTACATGATGTCCGAGTGCTTTCCATTTGCAGAGGTCGGAAACAATGATAGGGAAAACTTCCCGTACTTTGAGGATGAGGTGGAGGGAAAAAAATGGAGAATACTACTTAGAGAATTTATTGAGGGGAATGTAAGGAATAAAGGAAAGGGAATTTTTTGTAGCTGTCTTTTGGACTTGATTCCTCCGAAAGATAATAACAGCTGTGAATGCATTGCTGTATATACAACATTTGCATCGCACTACAGGAACTAAGCGGAAATTGCCATACGATGTGTATTGTTTGACAGCAAGACGGAAATAATTCTAATTGTCTGATTGCTAAAATACTAAAAAAGAAAGAACTTTTCCTCTTATGAAAAATAGCAGCTCGAGGTTAAATTAGATCTTTTTTTCTCTAGGAAAACGATCATGAAAAAGGAAAATTCCTACTTAGAGTTTGAAAAAAAAAGATAAGAAAAAGAGAGATTATTTTCTTTTTATTGCTTTGCAATGACAAGTTATCAAAGGAAAAGAGCATATTGTTCATGTGATGTCATAAGTGATGAAAATACGAATTTTTCAACAGTTGCTTAATTATCAGCCAATGGATAAAATACGATCTTGTCGTAGCAATATCTTTGGAGGTATGAAACAAATGAATTTCCCTTCAACACATTAACGTTTGGTCATATCTACTCTTATTTGGCACCCTTTTCAGAATTATCTCCCTCGCCTCACACCCTAACGTCAAAACAATAATAAATATAGTGCAAATTCACAGGCCCTATATTAATTATTGTTTAGACTTATCCAACTTTGCGATTTCTTTACTGTCCATGATGATTCCTTTTGTGAACTAAAAATAATATATAGCTTCTATCATAATAAACCATATTTATTTCGGTATTCTTTTATAATTATTCAAGAATATACAAATTAGATTTTGAAAGTAATTATTTAATCATCATGCTAGATAACTGAAGCATTAGCATATTTTCAAGTCTTTTTCACTTTTCGAAGCTTACAAATTTTTTTTAGTAATTTTAATTAGAAAAATACATTTTATTTATTAAAATTTATTATTTTTATCATACGTTTTATTTCATTTTTAAAGTATATTTAAGAACTCATATAATTAATGCTGCTATCTTTCTTTTAAATTTATTTAGCACAATAGTTTCGTAAAATTTCTATCACACCAAAATAGCTTAAAATGTATAATTTCATGCACTCTAAGTCAAAAATTCTTTAACCCTATAAAATAAAATATCAATATGTATAAAACGTTTTATATTTTTAGTTGAGAGAAAGTTAAGATAATATATATACTATAACATTTGTATTAATAAACGAATTTTTTGTTTCAAAAATGAATTTTCGACGTAATTTTTACATTTTCAAATCGAACTAAAACAGATATATTTACAAACTACATTTTAAAAGTAGTTTCTCAACAACTATATTACATCAATAGTCAGAAAAAACCTCACATCAGCTTTTGAATTACACGCTGAATTTAAGATACAATTGCTTACTAATTTCGCCCAAATGTAATCTCATATACCTTTTTACAAACATTTACTACACTAACTTAAATAAATTGTTATTAAATTAGCAAAACTTAATTTTGTCCTTTTTTTTTCAATTTAAGTTTATTTAAGTAGCAAACATATTTAAAAAGTTTACTCATATAATTTAATGGTTTTCGAACTACTTAATCATTACGCCTTATAAAACTGAATCAATTACATTCTTCATTACAAAACGTATTAATAAGAAATGAAACTGAAAAAAAATGTGTTATCCAAGTAATGCTTGTTCATATTTTATTTAGGCTAAGGAAAAACAAGAAAATAGAATGAAGACACAACTAAACTCAAACTACACTAAATCTCCAGCAATAGGTTCTTGAAAAGACACAAAGAAACTTGGAGAACGTGGGTTGCAACAATAAGAGCTCTATCCTTTATTATAAGAACCAGAGTTGTTATTACTTCGAGCAAGTGCTAAAAGCCTCCTCGCCAAATTGGCGGAAATAAACAAGGACACTACTTCAATGGGCAACGAATCATCCGGACATGCAATGGTTGCTTTCGCTTTTACCTCTTCGAAAGAAAATAGTGGACAAAAGAAAAAAAAAAATGGTGAAGAAATCGATGGAAACGAAACGGGCTGTTGTCTTTTTCTGTTTACTTAAAAGTTATAAATAGTATGCACCACTCAGTGAACTCGATTGTTAGTGGAATTGGCTCCTTACGGTTATCAAAGTTACATAAGTTTGATTCAATGTTATGTCGTGGTTAGAATGTGAGTGGTATAAGCAGGGAGAGAGTTCACGAAAAGTCACTGTGAACACCCGAAAAATATTTTTTTTTTACAAATTTTGCTGACGATTAAGAAAATGTGGAGACAATATTGGAACAATTGGGATTCATTAAAAAAATGAAATTGTTTTTTAATTATGCCTAACGTTCAATCTCATTAGATGTTATGTATGTATGAAACTTGTTCATGTTCGTATTTTATCATTCGGAAAAATTGGAACTACATTCGGCAAACTGAGGATTTAAACACTGCTAAATAATTTTAATTCGGCACGCCCCTGGAAAAAGTCGTTCTAACATAGCTTGGAGCAAGCGAAGGTTTTATAAAAACATGTGCAAAGAAAAAAAAAGAAAAACTTTGAGTATGATTTTTATTGAAAGATGAATACTTTTTTATTGCAAAAAAACGTTTATCAAAATTAGCCTATTTTTAAAGTAAGTTTTAAATTATTCACATCACTCTCATTCTACGTTTACAATTGGGATAATGAAAGTAAGTTAGATACATGCAAGGTTATAAACTGAAAGATAGATAAAATCCTGACTGATAATTTCTCAGACCCCCGTTTCATTTTATTTTATATTAAACCGGAATGGGGAGTTTTAGGAATCGGTTATAAAATAAAGGGGATACTTGATTTTCGAAAGAAATTTTTTTATCACTGATAGTAGTAACTAATTAGGAAGCGTATAATTACTTTATTCCCATTGAAAGTTTAAAAATAATTAAACAGTACAAAATTAAAAGGATTTAGTACTTAAATATACTTTCAAACGAACCAATACAAAACCCTAACTATGAATTGAATTAGCAGTGTAAGATTCTCAAACGAACACAATCTTAGAGACCCACACAACTTCTCCTAGAAAACAAAGTACCGGAACCATTAACAAATATCACTAAATTATAATTAATAAACTTCTTAGAATCTCAATAATCGGAAAATTTTCGAAGCGGGAACTCTCCAAATACCACGCTTTCAACCAAATCCCTCTTCTTAAAGCAGTCCATTAAGATTGCACCACGAGTCCGCTCGCGGTTTTCACTTCCAAAGCAAACGACAGGGACACGAGCATCTTTTTGTTTCCGAGAACAACCGAACGCTCTAGGGAAGGAAATCGAATACGCCAAAGGGGGTGGGTGGAATAATAATCTACGCATTAAGTGCCATTAACGGCCGTATTGGGTAAGAGTTCTGTGTGGCACGTGCAAATCATGTCATGCAAATGTCCCTAACAAACTTGCATCATTAGTAGACGATAATTTCCTCCTTCGATTTTAACTTTGGGTTTTGAGGGGGGGAGTTTTACTCAGAATTCTACTAGAAAGCGTACGTTTGAGAGGTGATAAAGGGGGCTTTTTAAAAATTTCGTGTGAAGTTATTTCATCCGGAGATGTTTTCATTTTCGAATCGCTTGTGTTGATTGTCAAGTGAAAAATAAAGTGATGAGTTTATAATCTTAAATTTGTGAACATATAATAATTACACGTAACGCAACTTGGTTTGATTTTTTTGGTAAACGAATGTGTGTTTTGTGCGGATTTTTGAAATTAAGTTCAACACTAAGAAAAGCCAAGCTATCCTTTAAATAATTCACCATTTCGAAGCGAATATTTCTCAACACGGAGTGCTATACTGCCGTGGACCAGGTAAACGGAAGTATCTCCTGAAATGAGTTTTTGAGATACTTGACGAAACGCGTTTCGCATTCAATACTAACAATAGGAAACTGTAGGAATTAGACGCTTTTATTGCGCTTTTTTTTCAGCGGAATAAAATAAGCATGCTTTTACAATTACGCCGCAAGCTTGTACAATTACGCCAACGTGCAATACCGACAACAAACACACACACACACACACACACAAAAAAAGAAACAAACAAAAATGAAAAAATTGTAGTTAGTACCCTTTACCTGCGCACTACAGCTTTATGCACATATCTGCATGCTCTAGACGTCAAAATTCAAATAAATGCTTGATGCTGGATATTTAAGATTAATTTTACACATTGAAGCAAAGCAAAGAAATTCTGGAAACAATGAAGGATATCCTGTTTTTTTCCACATAACTGAACATTTGCAAAGGTTACTGAGTTTAAAGCAGTCTTTGGAAATAATCTCTTTCAATTAACGAATTACCCCTAATGAGCAGCGGTGGAGGAGGGAGGTTGCCAAGTCGGAAGTTGCTTTTGAATATGCATGACCACTTCGCCGGGAGCTTTCAGGAGTGGGTGGAGTAAACGATTGTCACGTGATGTTCGCTTAATGGGCTCCTTTCCCCCACCATGTTATCTATCCTTAACGATTTTGAAGTTTTAAAAAAGCAGTTTTAAAATATCATTTTTTTTAAAAGTTCGATGCTTTTGACACTGAAAATTCTCTTAACGTGTTGCCATTAAATGTTGCATTAAATCAACTTTTCACAAACTTAAAATTCACATATGGTAAAAAATAGGAATCCTGCGAAAAAATCAACTCAATTTAATCTTAGATTTACTGTATATAAACGAGGTGATTTTATAGCACCAGACTTTGTGAAAGCAAGAATTTGTGAAATCACCAGAATTTGTTAAAGCAAGAATTCCTGATCCTCAGAATTTGTAAAAGCAATTAATAAAGGGAATATGCCAGCATTTTAAAGGGAACATTGTGAGATATTCGTTAAATTCGGAAGAAGCGAAACGACTGGTTGACTAATCAAACTTCAAATGTTTACATATTTAAAAGTGTTATGATTATAACTTTGGGAGCGGTTTCATTTAGTGATTGCAGTGGTATCAATGGTATAAACTTAATTTCTTGTTATTAAAGAAATAGCAACAGTGCAGACAACTGCTTGCTTCTTGCATTTGAAATGAACCAAGAGAGTAAACATTTATGTGTATAAGGAGTTTTCTGCGATATTGCATATGAGATGGATACATAAATTGATCTAAATACGATTTAATAAGAATCTTGCTTATTTTCTACCAACGTTGCTGCATAGCTCCGGATAATTGCTAATTTTTCCCATGACCCGTGAAGAAGATCGAACGCATTCATCTAGGTGACCTTAAGTCCTAAACTATACGGGACTTTTTAGCACTAATATCGTACCGATAAAAAATAAATATATAAATAAAAAAATTAGTAAAAAAAAGGTTCGTTGATTCCTTCAAATTGATTACCACCCAAAAGAAAATAAATATTGCACCATTAATTAAGCTAAACATTATATCGGAGCTTTGTTATCTGTTTAAAGAAAGAGCTTTTAAATAAAATTACGCATGCGCATAATATTTGATGAACCCCCACAGCAAAATAAAAGAGACAAGTCTAAATAATGAGAAATTTAATGAATTAAAACACATTTAATGCCAACTGAGTACAGAACATATAGACTTGAACCTAACAAAAAAAAAAAAAAAACCTTAAAAAATGTTGACGCTTTCTGAATCCAGAACAAGTATTCATACAGGTTGCGCAAATTAGAGACTGATATTGATAAAATATTTATGCAAGACCATTCTGTATCATAACACTTATCGACTGGGTACCGTAAGCGACCTAAAAAAACACGTTTTAAAATAAGTAATGACTAAAAACGATTAATCTGTACAGCTTCACACAAACTGAAATATTATGCATAAAATATACATTAGTTTATTTATTTCTTTATTTTAAAAAATATATATATATATTTTTTCTAGTAAATGATGTTGTTGCTAAGTTTTTCTTCAACTTAACTCATACAAAATTGTAAAACTATAAACTTTTGGTTTTCCTAAAAGTAAAACTATACAAAAGATCGTCAATAAAACAGTGTAAACTTGTGAAAATGATATGAAATATTTCCTCCTACCTAAATAATCTCCGTACTAATATCCAATTCAGAACATTTTAGCATTATCTTAAACAAGTTGAAATGTCTTGGATTATTGAGGAAGACCACAAGATCTTCAGGTTCAAAAGCTCTCCCGAACGCGGTCGAAGAAATAATAGCAACATATAGAGAGAAAGCTGGAGTGTTAATAATTTTAGCAAAGCTTTCCGCGGGGTAAACAAGGTGAAGCAATGGAACATTAATGCTTTCTGGTGCATTCTGGCGCATATTTTTGAGGTAGGAACTTTCAGAAGGATTTCTGGGAATGAGAAAATGGCGAAGGGGTATCTTCCTGCGTTGCGAACGCAATGATCGAAAACTGAATTCAAATTAAACTTTATCTTCTGGAAGAATGGTGCTTAGCTGCAAATCATCAAATTTCGAATGTACGAGTAGTTTGGTGTTATGGGAATCTGTACTTCAACTGTATTTCTACCAAGAGTTCAACAATTTCACTGCATTACGACTGCATGCAAGGTTAAGAATGTTTGAGCTTTTAGTAATCATCTAGAAATAACATTTTACTGTATTCTTAAGCGCCAGTTTCGGATGTTACTGCATTTTAAAGATAAATGTAATTCACTATGCAATTAAACTTAAGAATATAATTATTTTTCAAAATACATTAGGAAGGTATTTAGGTTATTCACAGGTTGCTATGCACACTAAAACAATTCCGAAACGTTACTGAGTATTTCCGTGTAACTTTTCGGGATTTCAATGGTTTTTATCCACTTCCTGGAAATATCAAATATCATTGACAAAAAGTTTCCTAAATTGCTACAAGTTTTCCGAATACAGACTTCTCTCTGTAGTAAAAAATGTTTTTAGCTCCCAGTTTAAAGATTAACTGAGAGTATTTTTAAGGTGTATCGGGGCATCAGTTCGATTACGGCTCGTTCCTGCTGATTAAACTCCCAAAAAGAGTGAATAAGTATGGACTTCGTTGCTTTGCAAGAATTGCAATCAAGTGAGATGCTTGATACCTGCAACTCTGACTTAGCTTTGGCCATGTTTTGCAATACTGCTTTTGGCACTGTCTTGATAAATTAAGGAAGGTGCTAAGCTGTTATAAACCTCTCCCCAAGATAACTTTGAAGTTCCAGAGACCCGATTGGCTTTAAACGGGAATATTTCTGGATTTTTCAGGAAGGTTACTGAATTTTAGCGGAAATCTTTCCTGGTTTTGCGAGATATGTCAGTGGCAGAAATTGGGCACATCAGCTGTCCATTGTTTTCCAGGAACGTTTCTGAATCGTTTTTACAGTGCAGCTTTTAGTCAGACATTAATTTTACCGCAAACATATTGATTGCAGAAGTTGACTGGAAGACGTTGACAAGGTTGATAGGAAAAAATAATTGCGCTTTAGAACTTTTATTACAACAAAAACTCTAAAAGCATTTTTTACAACTTCGATTTTTGTTAAGATTTCTTTTACAAATATTTGGAATCCTACATATAAAATTGAAATATTGCGTAATACATTTTAAAAGTAAACAAAGATATATTTTGTTACATAACTTTATGCAGTATTATTTCTATTAAAAAAAAACAGAAAATAGACTTTTGTGCTTAGAATCTTGCTACTTATATAACATATCCTTTAAAATACTTCTGGTAAATTTTTGGTAAAATATGAAAGCATTTATGTTTTTTGTTTAAAAAAACACTTTTCTATCAGGCATTTTTTGGCAGTCACAATCTTTAAAACATTGATGTAGTTAAAAAATGGAGCATTACACACCTATGCTGAAATTGGTAATGTTACTAACCACTACAATTGATGGAATAAGCGTATAAAATCGACTATTTTCCAAATAGTTTATTTTTGCAATGATTAAAATGCTTTTTCTTTTTATTAAGAATGAAACTTTTTGGTTTTAAGTTTTAGAGTAAGAAATGTTATCAAGCATATATATATATATATTTTGGTATCAAATCCTAGTAATTGTTTTATTCCGTACTTTTGAAATGTAATATTTGGTTTCTGATCCTAAGCAAATGTTCGATGTAGAGTACGAAACGTACAAAATTTCAAAATACTGTAATAAACTTACCCATTTTATGATAAAAATAAATTTCCTTAAGTTCAGCTAGTTCAATTAATATGCTTTTCCAAACTTAATATTTTTATAAAAAAGTTTCCTTTTTTGCTTTAATTTAATTTTTCAAACTGATATTTTTATGAACTTGCATATTTCATAGATTTTTTTTGCCTTAGTTTAAACCGATATTTCTTCCAAAAATTTATTAAATACACAGTAGGAGTAAATTTTATAATAAATTCAGAAAAAAAAATAGTTGTGAAAGCAATGCATACTAAATCAAATATAATTTTGGATATTTTCCGTTGCTTTGTTTGTGATAATGATTTTCCCCCCCTAAAATCTTAATTTTAGAATACCACAATGTATAAACGTCGAAATAGTAGATTGGTGCACTGTAACAAAAAGAAATATTTTTCCGTATGCTTTTTACTTATATAGTAGGGGCAAACCTAACCTGGCCGCATAGTGAAAGCTTTGTTGTTCCTAATAACATAATTACGACGCTGCCAAGTTAGATTTACCCCAACTATTGTTTTTTTCTAACTACTCAATGACTCTAAACTACGCTATAAAAAAGAAACTAGTTGAACCAATTTAATTTCATCTGAGAATTCATTTTAAAAATTTGATGCAGAGAAAAGTCTAACACAATGTTAATTTCATGCACAGAAAAAGTGTTGCAACTATTCATAAAATTTAATTTAACAAAACAATTACCTTGAAAAAAGAAATATATTTACGCAAACTTACCTTCGTAAAATTTAATCTTATCAGGAGTATGACAACTTATATGAAACAAATAGGGTAAATGCATGAGAAATTTGGCAAAGTAATTACTTGAAGGAAAAATAATAATAATGCTTTTATTTCAAGTTTTTTTCTCCGAAAAATATTCTCGAATAAAAAAAAGTGGAACACCACATACTAATATTGCGAAACGACTATCCAATTATTTAAAATTTTACTCTTTAGTTCAGTCAACGTTTTTCCGTATTATCGTCATTAATATTTTGTAAGAAATAAAGCAAAATTGATGAAATTAAAGGGAAAAAAAACTAATTGTAATAAATTTTACCGTGGACAAAAAGAGTATTTACAGAAGTATATGTTTCAAAACGATAAGGCATTTGTAAAAAAGCAGTCGGAAACTTTGTACTGTGGGATAAGTAAAATGGCACAAAGTGCATAAAGTAAAAGCATTAAAAAAAGTGTTAAAAACTCAGCAAACAGCTGTTTCAGAGCTATCAAATGCAATCCCCGTCATCAGTGCATTAAAAGAAGAATGACTGGTTCACCGATGGAAACCAAACGACAAAATTGACGTTTGGTCGACAAATGATTTGATCGGTTCAAATTTTTGTCGTTTGGTTTGCATTGGTGAACCATTCATTTTTCTTTTTATGCACTGATAAAGGGGCTTGCATTTGATAGCCCCGAAACAGCTGTTTGCTGAGTTTTTAACTCTTTTTTAAATGCTTTTATTTGTACTTTATACAAGTTGTGTCATTTTACTTAATAAGGAATTTATTATTAAGTTTTGTGAAAAGGAATTCTATTTATATTTTACGGAATATTTTCTAATTTATTCACAGGCACTTCTAATTTCTGAAATACAACTACCAACGGAAATGATGTGGTTTAATGGAAAAGTCCATTGAGAGGCTAGCCGGCTTTAAAAGCTCTCTTCGAGGGCATATCAAGTGACTAGTGAGCAATATCCTTGTGCGAGGAGACACGTATATGCGGTTTGTTAATAATTTACGCAAAACTTTCTACGTCGAGCAATGGGCAATTAATGCATTTTGATGCGCCCTAGCGGAAGTTCTCCGGCAGACAATTTTCAGGGGGATTTCTGAAAATGGTAGAACGTATTCGATGTTCTTCGAATGCAAGCGAAAATAGCCTGGAGCGAATTAAATTTCATCTCGTGGAAGATGAAAGATTAGTTCCAGATCATTGAGATTCGAATAAAGCCAGGAGTGTTGAGGAGGCCGAAGAATTCTGGAAGACTTTTCTGCAGAAATCCGATGGTTTCACTCGGATTAAGGCACGCGAACATTGGAGATGTTGGCATCTTGCACGATCGCATAGAATCTGCGTTAAATTCTATCGACACACCGCACTAATTCCTGAAGCATAAATATTGCCCACTTGTGCTAAATGCAGTCCAATAAACAATTAAGTTGGACCGAAGGCTTACTTCTCGTTGAGGTATTGGTATCACTGAGGGAATTTTGCAATCTACTTTTAGGAGCGTTTTGAAATGTTGACAAACTTATTTAAATGTTGTTAGTATTTTTCTGCTAAAATTTGAATTAATTTTCTAAATGCAAATACAAAATTACAAAAAATTTCTGCGTGAGAAAGACTTCACTACTAAAATGGGAAAATAAAAATATAATATTCAAATAAATAAATTAACTTAAGAAAAGTGCAGTTTTAAATAAAATATTTTAAACAGCACTTTTCGGTAGCAGCACTGTAGGAACAACATGCATTTCAAAACAAGGTGTTAGTTATCTTTATTTTTAAAATTCTGTTTCGAGGATTTTTCCTTGATTTAGTTTAAAATTTATTTTTAAGTTGCAAACCAAGTGATTTTATTAGCGAAGAAAGTAACGTAATTATGGGAAAAATTCATTCTTTTAAACCGAATTAAACTGTCATTTTGTAAGTCATATGTAGAAGTTTTTCTGGGATAAAAACTAAAAACTTGCTGACCTAGTAAAAGTACTTTATTTGTGTGATTTGTAATGAAAAAAAAAAAGCTAATGACGTTCTTATTGTTAATTTTTAAATGAAGTTTACCTCTTACGTGCACTTTTGGTTAACTCTCAATTCCTACTAAATATGCTCAGATCTATTTTTGAAAATTTTATAAATATATATTTTGTTTTCATACTAATCGTTTTTTAGTCTTAGTTTCAAAAAGGTCATTACACAGAAAATCTAACATTTGGTTCTACACGTGACAACTCTATATCTTAATTCAAAAATATTATTTAAAAAATTTAATAAATTATTTTTTATCAAAGAAATCAAAAGCAAGGCATGAGTGATTTCTTAGGCAAAAACAATGAAATATACTTTAAAATGAAACATAGAGCAGTTACGTGTTGTACAAAATGTCAGATTTTATGTGGAATGGCCTTTTTGAAACTTAAATTAAAAAACAATTAGTAGGAACACAAAGTACATAAAATGTCTAAAATGGGTTTAGAGCATATTAAGTTGGAATTGAGAAGTTTAACACTGGTGTACTGCATGTGACAGATCTATATTTTATTTAAAAATTTACAGTCTAAAAATGCAATAAACATAATTTTTTGCCAAAAAATCACACGTGCATGTGTGATTTCTTAGGCAAAAGCATTATTTATAACAGGTTTTGAAATGAAATATAGAACTGTCACGTGCTCAACAAAATGTCTGCCTTTCCGTGGATTGACCCTACAGTATATCGAAGCACATAAACAGGCTAGCTGTTGTTGAGAAGACAGTGGAGGAAAAATTCTTTTCAGAACAAAAGGAACGTGAACTGAAAGCGGATGACCAGTTCCAAAGACCTAAACAGTAAGTTAAAGCAAAAAATCGATGCTCGCATCCTCTTCATCTACATATAAATAGTGTGATTTGTTTGTTTTCTTCCAGAGATTGGATTTTAACAAAATAAAACAGTCCAGACTTTCGAACAAGAACGAAGTTTATAAGAGAAAAAAAAAAGATAAATGGTTTCTGTTCAAGAGGTCGCGGTCTTTTCTTTTTTAGTGGTTATTTGTAATTTTGTCAGTTAAACGATGACTGATTTTAGCAAACGTATCCTAACTATCCGTACATAACTTGGCAATTATTATCTTTGCATCACAGACTCAGGAAAAATAAATGATAATAATGTCGCAGATACACGTTTTTTAAAAAAGGTATCTGCACGGACAAAGTTAAACGGGCATTTTCTTTAAAAAAATATTTTTTTTAAATTCACTACGAAATGTTATTGTTTAAGTTTCCCAGGTAACTATTTTCTGACTAGAAGCAAAGTGCATGTTTAATAGTATAGTTTAAATAATGCTGAATAGGTGTCGCTAAATATTTAGCAAATATTTACCATTTCACTTTGATGAACATTTTTCTACATTGATAACCTTATTTAGGATTCTTGTTTGTTTTTTTCTGCATCATTTTTCCTTGCATTTATTTTTACGGCACACTGTGTACCATTATAAAGTAACGTTTGATTGGAACAAATTTAGTCTCATTAGAAATAACTCTCATTCACAGCACTTAAATTCTCTCGAAATAATTTAAATATTAAATGACAAACAAGATTAATTTGTAATCCACTTACTAAGACTACTTAAAAATAATTGCGACTAACTTTTTGAATAAAAAGTTGAGTTTCATATCTTCATTTCCCAAATTTATTTGTAACAGAAAGTAAAACAGTTAAAGTTTCTTCATGTTGTTTGAGAAACAGTTATTTTTCGGCAAACTCGTCTGATCAACATTTAAATAGGGGAAGGTCGTTTAGTATCGGACAGCGGGTAGTATCGGACATGGGCTGCTTCTTAATTCAGCTGCCAGATGCAGCACGTACTGGATCCACATAGTGTTCCGTATTGGGGAAGAAAACCACAGACGCCATATTGGTTCAAATCAACCGTTCATTCTGGTGTGCAAAGCTAGTCGTTTGTTTGTTGAGAGAATTACAGTGCACGAACTTAACTTCTGGGGTATATATTTACACATAGAGTAAGTTATATTGTTTCATAGTTATACTTTTAGAGTGATAGTATATTAATCTAAGTATTATGAACTACAAAAGTGTATAGCTTAAGTAATAACTTAGTGGTGGTTAAACAACTGTAACTTTACAGTCGGGTTGTATCGGACAAACCAATTTCGGGTTGTATCGGACAAAGTTACTGGCACCAAAATAAAATACTGACGGTGTTTTTCTTTGTCCAACAGGTTGAAATGGAAAAATCACGACATAAATAGGATGAAACAAATATGAAAAAAGTCATTGAAAAAGTTGGACTTAATAAAATGACAATTAAAGAAGCTAGTGAAAGATATTTAGTCCCAAAAAGTATTTTGGGGGCTAGGATCAAAGCTTTTCATTTTTAGACTTGTATACTATTCTAAGTAACCAACTGCTTTGTTCGTTTCATTTTTTCGCACATTAAAATGTTATTTCTGAACTATTTACTTTTAATTTCAACATTTTAATGTTTTGTCCGATACAACCCTCCAAAATTTAAAATTGGCCAAAAATAGATTTTGACAGAAAATTGTTTAAAAAATACGACTTCATGTTTTTTTAACCAAAGTTTACAACTTATGTTAGGTAACTTAGTACAGCATAATTTAGCGTAAAAACTAATTCTTTACAAAAAAAAAGTGTTATGAGTAAAATGGCTTAGGTGTTCGATACTACCCGACCTTCCCCTACATAGCAGAAAAAAGGATAAATTTTAGTTCTTATATCCCTTATTTAGTTTTCTTATCGTTAGTGTGGAATCCAAAACACGTTTCTTCCAATACCTCAGAAACACATTTCTGCACATACTGCGCTTTACCTTCTCTCGGCAGTATAACCACACCCGTTCAAACACAGTTTTGCAAGTCTGTTTATCTTTACAAAAGCTCAGCTAATCTATACCCATTTATATCAAACTTTATAACTTTGTCTCAGCTGATTTCATTTCAGCTGAAAGATTTTAATCACTTTGCCTCTCAATGACAAACTAACTGAATCTGTACCCAAGTAATCAATTTCATGCCATCACTCAACTGTTTGGTTATCTAACCGAGCCTTTCATTCATCGAAACTCTTTAAATGCTTTGGCGAGAAAACTTCATCTGACCCCCTCCCCCCTCCCCAATCTGGCCGCCAATAACGGTGCCTGGGGTGGCTGAGAACGAAGCCCGAAGTGTTGACATGTGCAAACAAACCTTTGCTCGAGAGAAGGACTTATTTGGCGGGGCCAACTATTCGTCTTCCCTGCGTCAACAGATGCATCGTTAAAGTCAGCCGTGTAGCTCAGTAGCTGATAATCTGCCTCGTATATAGACATTCATTTCCTTGCAGCTTATGTTGACCGTTGCCCTTTCAGGACGAAATGAGAGCTACCTACCTTCAGATATTTGCTGTTCTTTTGATGAGTTGGGGAAAGATAAAAGAAATTGTGTTTGGATTGTAAATTGCGCATTTTCCTTTAATCCTGCCTCGGATTGTGAAGCTGTCGACTTATTATGCGATTTTATTTTGAACCTCGATAATCTTTTGTGCGGATTCTCCTATTTAAAGAATGACAGATATTTCTAGTGAAGCTTTTCTTTCAGTTTGAATGTGCACACACATGTGGACAAACTTCAGAAACTCTTAAGACAAGTTCTTGTTGAATGAATTTGTTCATTTAGTCTAAATGGCATGTATCGAGCACCTGTTAATAGAAATTAGTTAAAAACGTTTTGACAAATAATTTAATCCTTAGATTATCATAGTTTTTTAAAAAATATCTAAAGCTTTAATTATGGAAATCATAGCAGTTTTTAATTAATCTGCAAACGTACTTATATGTTTATCTCAGAAAGCGTTTTGAACAACAAATATTTTCTAATTTTATTACATGAAATGTCAAACATAAAAATTTTTAGAAGATACTGCATTTCACGGAGATAATGAATCTATGAGGAGAAAACTCCTGAATTTAGGAAGGAAATAATTGAAGTCATCTTGGAAAATCTTTATAAACTATCAGTTAATAGTATGTGTCAACAATCAAACTAATATACCTGAAGTTTGGTCAAATCATGACACAACTCTAAATTGTGTTTGTTGAGAAACTTTCCAATCATTATATAAAGCTTTTTAGACAAGATCTTTAGTCATCAACCAATGTGCTACAACTTCCCTGTCTAACTTCCTTTGTGAACTTAATGTCATTTATGAAAAGCTGTAGTAATGAATGGAGAAACAATTAAAAGCGTTTGCGGCAAATTGTTTAATCGATTAAGTAATGCTTTAAGATCTTTCTAGTAAGCGATCGTAATGGATAAAGTAGCATGTAATTTCAGATGTTATAAGCCATTGCAGTTAATGCAAGTCACAATCCAACGAACTAAATTTCTTCGTACAAGTTTATTAACAGCATGTAATAAAATTAGAAAAAATCATGCAATGCATTTCAGGACGATAAAATGTTTTATAAATGTCTCTTTTTTTTGGTCAGTATAGTGCTTTTGACAAATCTTTGCAATTCAGGAAACCATATTTTTGACAAGTTTTAAATTATAACTACACGCATTTAAAGTAATTCCTGCTCTGCGGAGCATGCAATCTGTACAAGTGATAAGTGTATATGAGCATCAAACTAACAGACAAACGTAAGACAATGAAAAAGAATACCAAAAATAAGGAATGTTACTTCACATTCATTTATCTATTGAAAATATGACAAGTACATCTCCACATCAAAAACATTACCAAGATCAAGAATGCATTTTCTTCAAATCTATGTAATTGTGCAATTCTCGGGATAATTATGCAACTCAATCCTTACAAGCGCGTACACGTATTTACAACATGAAAACAATAAAGATATAGTATACTCGTATGCTTAAAATTAAAGTTTCTTTCATGATTCATATCTAATGCTTCATTTTAGATTTTTTGTCAATTTCAATTCATTTTGCATTAGCTGTTTTACTCATTTGCCTTCTGTTAGCTACTTTTACACAGTAATATGATTCAGAAATAAACAATATGCAATAGTCAGGAGCAGTCACCAATGTTTAATATTCGATTAGGTACTTTTAATATAAATTAAAATTGTTCCATTACTAATAATTTTATGAATATAAAATAAAAAAAGAATATTATGTTGTTTTGTAATAATTATGATAATACATAGCCGAATAAATGCATGATAGAAAGAAGAGAAAAAAAATGATACCTAATAAGAATCGCAGTAATAATTAAATGTACTGTTTTTGTTTAAGAAATCCTGAGGATAAATAATAAAAAACTGTTTATATGAATATGAATAAAAACATACAAGTTTAATCAGATACATCATGGTTTGCCAAGAAAAAGAGATGGTTCTACGTCGATATCATGAGGATCGCACGAAGTTTGGAACGGAGGTACAGGAAAGAAAAGAAAAAAATAACTCGAATGTTTCATTCAAACAAGAAAGAATAGTAGAATTTCAAGGTATTTCTTTTCTTTCTCATCTTTAGTTCCTATATTCTTTATAAAACTCTTTCTTTCAGTTCAGTTGCCCTCGACTATATTGGAACAGCCCGGGCGAAATATTTAAGATAACAACACAACTCTGTACTAAATTCCGATTCCATTGTTTTGCAAGGAATGAAACGACAGTTCATATATTTATAAAAATATTTATGTTTTTAGAGCATAAACTTTAGATATGTATTTGTTTTGATGAAATGATGAAATTAAAGGAGGAAAATATGCTGCATTTTAATTTAAAAAAAAAACACTTTGCAAGTACGTAGTTCATATTTATGGTATAGTTTTTCTCGTAGTTAGATTATTTCATCATATAGAATTCTACAGTAACTGAATGGAATAGTAATTTATTTTCAAAGAAAATCGACAAGAACTGAGCACACTGTTTAAGTTATTGACAATATTTTATTGAATTTGTGCAACTACTAATAAGGATTAAAAATTTCTATTTTTTTAAGTTAAATAGAATCAATAAAAAGCTTCAAAAAGGCAAACAACATTTAATAACATTGTTCATAACTTTTACAAATGCGTGTTTGATGAGAAAGAACAGTAAGTTCGTTTACAAAGAGCAAAGAATTGCATTGAAAGCAGAAAGAGCATTGAGAGAATTTTCATAGAAACAATTGTTAGATAGTAAAATATATATAATGTGTGTGTGGGTCAGTATAAGTCAAAGATTTAACAAAGCTAATAATAAAAAATCTGAAGAAATATGTTAAAAGTTTGCATTAAAATTAATTTTTGTTTTTTTTTAACAAGGCATATGATTTTATTATGGGCTAGTAAGAAAAAATGAAGGAAAAAGTCATTTATTACTTTGTAGAAAATGTAATTACTCCACGGCCGATATGGGTATTTTTGTTTTGTGTGTCAGAAAAATACGTTTCTATTAAACTTCAGCCTTATTTTCCTTTCTACGATCATAGTACACGAGATTGACAAAGAAAGACAAGATGCGGAATCGATACTTTTATGAAGATCAAAAAAGAAACGGAGGGTTATAGATTAAGAATCCTCGGATTCTTATTTGAATAAGAAAGTGGTGGAGGGTGAAGACAGTGCATTCATTTTTTTTTGTGCCTCCTGCATTGTTTTCCGCGTGGAATTCTTTTCTTTTGTTTCATCCCTGTTGCACATTGTGTTTATCGACTGCTCCGAATTGTCGGGGCACAGTTAATAAAACGGTGGGGATGAGCAGGAAGAAAGGGGTGGAATGTTGTTCGCTTTCTTGAGACGCAAGAAATGGAATATCGATGGTTGTTTATTTAAATGAAATAAGATGGCTGATAAGGCGATGGCGTTTATGATAATTAGAATTTAAATGAAGGCGAAAACGAAGCGATTGGTGAAGGTTAAAGTTTTATTCTGGTTTGCATGCTTGCATTCTTTTTATATTTTGCTTGCATAAAAATGTTTTAAAAAAGGAAGAATTGCTTTTAACTTAATTATAAGAAATCATTAAAATATTCCATTATTTAATACGAATGTGTGATGAATATGAGAAGTGATGTGGACAAGTGATGTGAAGTGGACATTAGTACAAGTATATCTCGTCCACTAGAGTGCGCAATAGTTTTGCTTTATTTGCATAAAAATTCTTGTTGAGTTCTTCGAAACTTAACTCGTACATTTTCTTGCTTTTTACTTGTAACAGCTATTACATTTGTTATACGTATACTTTCTCATAACTTAAATCGTTATGTGATCTTCTGTTGAAGGTCTATTAATTTCGGTTATGTGACTCATGGGACACATAACTGAATAAGAGAAAATCAAGCTCAACGTTTTTTTTATTTTTTCCCTTTTCTTAAATCACTCAATTTTCGAGTACAACTCTAATCCTTCTTATTTCAGTTGTACTTATGTGAAGAAACTGCAGTTAAAATTTTCATGTTTTCTTAGTAACTTCGTTCTGGTTTTAAAGGTTGCATGAATCAACTTGGATTGATCTTGTAAGAGAATTAAAAATAGCTTTCAGTGTAAGTACCTGCATTGAATATTGCTTCATTGAAAGAACCCGTTTCATTAAAAAAACATTCTGAAATGAAGATATAACAATAAACAAAACAATTAGGATGATAGCACATGGCTTTAAGCATAACACAAAACTGAACGTATTTCAACTAAATCACGTTCTAAATATCCGTCAAAACCACGTGCTTCCTAGATCCGCCCAAAAGACCTTAGTCAAAAAGATTTTTTTTTTTCATTTATTCTTTTTTTTATTTTTGGCCCAGTTTCGATTTGCTTTCTTTTGTAAAAGCGATTCGCAAATATTTTTTTTTTATGTTTTTAAAAAATGAATGCTTTTTGAAAGGGATCGAAAAATTTTCAGGAACGAAACATTAATATCGTCGCGGATGACATATCATGTGGAAAATCCGCAGAACAAATCCTGTAGATTGAACTACATGATAACTTCTTATCATGCTATAGTCAACCTCATGCTATATTCAGCTCATCTCTCATTCAAGCCACACACATGCGTTCGTGAAAATTAAATTGGTTTAATAAGCTATTGTTCCTTTATTTATATAATGTAGTTGAATTCATTAATCAATCAGTTCTATTTCGGCCTTGAACATGTTGGTTGATGATTTTCCTCCCCAACTAGACGTTCCTAAGTTCAGATTTCATGGGCTGATTGGTAATGAAGACTTGTTTACAATTAAGATAAGACAAAGGATGACATGAAATTCACCGACAGCCCGGTGATCACATCCAGAGACACCAGCTTCGTCCTTGATATGTACTCATCAGTCTGGAGCAGTGAATAACCGAGCTGGTGTAAGATGTCATCTTATTGAAGCTGAGGATTCCAACAAACTGGTAGCTAAAGTAAATTTAGCACACCAGCGAGAGTCTGCAACCATGCTGCAGTTCAACTCGTAAATCGGGACATTCCGCAGTAGGTTACCACCCTTAAGCCCTGAAACTCAGTCTCTGAATGCGATAACGGCACTGCTGGTATATTGCATGAAGTTCTGTCTTAGCCCTTGCTTAGGGTAAATGGTAACTTACCGTTTCGGACAAAGGTTGATTAAATATACAAGAAAGAACTTAAATTGAAGGTGAAACTCGTAAATCTTTAGATGAGAGAGAATAATGAAGAATAACTCGGTCAATGAAGATGTCCTTCATTAGACAATGAACTACCAAGACCAAAAGAAAACAACGGACTGATAAGGCGAAGTAGTACCAACAGCAAAAGAGCACTATGTGATTGGTAAAATTTGGGAAAACCAAATGATCGATTAAATAATGAAGAATCAATTTCATGCTGTGATAGTAACTTAAAAGAAGAAAAATGTAAGGATTTTGAATGTAAACAACGAAAACGTAATTTGTGTACTGCGAAAGAAAACATTACATAAGATTAAAGTGCCTATTACGCTAAGGAATTTTTCGGTCTGTTATAAATGAGATAAAATAAATAAGATTTTATTAGAATGGTTTGAAAAAAGCTAATTGGAAAATGTTTACATATTTGAAGATTTATATACACTACTGGCCATTAAAATTGCTACACTAGGAAGAAATGCAGATAACAAAATGATATTTATTGGACACATATATTATGTTGGAAATAACAAATGATTAAATTTTCAAGAAATTTGGGTGAATAGATTCTGAGAACTTAGTACCTAGAACTACCACCTCTGGCAGCAATAACAGCGCTTATACGAAAGGGCATTGAGTCATAAAGAGATTGGAGGACATGTACGGGGAAAGACATCCATGCAGCTTCAACACGATGCCACAGTTCATCGACCGTAAAGACTGGGGTTTGCTTACGAGCCAGTTATCCATCAACCATTGACCAGACGCTTTCTATTGGTAAAAGATCTGGGGAACGTGCTGGCCAGGGCATCAGTTGAACATTTTCTGTATCAAGGAAAGTCTGCACAATACCAGCCACATGCGGTCGTGCATTATCCTGCTGAAACGCAGAGTTTCACAGGGCTCGAATAAAGGGTAGTTCCACGGGTAGTAACACATCAGAAATGTAACGCCAACTGTCCATAGTGCCGTCTATGCAAACAAGAGGTGACTGAGATGTGTATCCAATGGCACACCATACCATCACGCCAGGCGATGGGCCAGTATGACGATGGTGAATGCACGCTGCCAGTGTGCGTTCTCCACGATGCCGCCGAACACGAATGCGACAATCTTGATGTTGTAAGCAGAACCTGAATTCATCAGAAAAACGACGTCTCACCATTGGTACACCCAGGTTCGTCGCTGATCACACCATTGAAGGCGCTCCTGTCTGTGATACAGCGTCAATGGTAGCCGCAGCCATGGTCTCCGAGCTGAGAGTCTATGCTGCTGTAAACGTCACCGAAATGTTCGTGCAGACACTTGTTGTCTTACAAATGACCCCATTTCTTGACTCAGAGTTCACGATGTGGTTGTACGATCCATTAAAGCCATGCGGATAACATGCCTATCCTCTCGGCTGCTAGTGATTACTGGCCGTTGAGCACCAGCACAGCGATCTGTATTACCATCCTGAATCCCTCGAATCCATGTTCTGCTAACTGTCATTGGATTTCGACCGACGCGAGCAGCAATACTGCGATAGGATAAACAGCAATCCCGTTGGGCTACAATGCGACCTCTATCAAAGGCAGAAACGTGCTGGTACGCATTTGTACTTCTTACACGAGGCATCAAAATAATTTTCCACCACGCAGCAGCGTTAAAATTGAATTTGCACGTGATAAATTGGCCGTATAATATCTTCATTTAAACACATTGTAGGTGTCGCTGCGGGCGCCTGCGTTGTCTGAATGCGCTGAAAAACTAATCATTTGCATATCACATCATCTTCTTCCTGTCGTTTAAATTTCATGTTCTTATCATGTCGCTTTCTTGGTGTAGCATTTTTAATGGCCAGTAGTGTATTTAGTAGTATAAGAGATTAAAACAAAAGCCATGATAACTTGCATTGGTGATTATTTGAAATTGGCTAATACATTTTCAATCAACTTAGATGAAGTCTAAAATAAATCTTTTAAGTTATTTGACAAAATATTTAAAATCTTAACTTTAAAAATAATCAATAATTCCTATCTGGAACCAAGAAACGTAGCTTTCCTTTTAATAAAATGAACTGGAAAATCGTTTCTGATACAATTTTATATTTTCAAACACATTTGGAGCGTATTATCAAAGATCGCACAATCGCAATTGCATTTCGCAATCAAATTAACAGAAACCTCATTAGGAAAAGGCAGACATCAGTAGCAAGTATAAAAAAAAAAATAAGTAACCAAGAAAATGAAGCAGTGAAAAAAATCACACTCAAACGACGACCAACTTTATCGTGGAAATCAAACAACTTTAGATCAAACAAATGTCGAAAAATTTTATCTCTCCTAGCTTGGTTTTCCGAAGAACTTCGTTAAATAAGGAGAAATATTAATTAGAATCCTAATTAATTAAAGTAGGAAGCATCCTGAACTTCAGAAGATCTCGGTGCCTTTCCTCTAAGTTCATTTCTTACAATCTTTTAGTTTTTCTACCAGTTTCCCTCTTCAGTGCAAAAGTCACAAAAAGGCTCAGAACTTTCATAAAGGAAATGTTTTTAATGAAACGCTGCCTTGTTACTTGATCAAATATTCATTCTAGCTTCGTAGTTGGTGTTTATGTATATATATATATATATATATATATATATATATATATATGCGATTTTTTTTCTTTTTATCCTGCTTCATTTTATTTATTCAAAGAATTCTTTCGCGCCATTTTTTTTCTTTTATGTGTTTCCACAACTGAAGAGAGGGTTTAAAGGACGTTTGTTTATCTAGTAAACCCGAAATAAATTCCACTTGTTTGAACTTGACGTTATATGTGCAGACTATACTAAAAGGTAAATAAAGGGAAAGTTCTTTGACGAAGAGTCCATGTCTTTTCTTTTCCTAACACATCCTTTGATATCCGGGTCGGCCAAAGTTTTATCAGATGATGACAATTTGGCGTCATCAAATATATATATATATATATATATATATATATATATATATATATATATATATATATATATATATATATATATATATATATATATATATATATATGTTGTGGTTTTTTTATTGTGTCAAATAAAATGGGTTTAAATTCCGTCCCTCATTTTTTTTTTTAATTTTACAAAAAAAAATTTTAAGTGAAAATACACAATGAAAAATATTAAATAAAAACTGTCAGATGAAATGAACGTGGAAAATTGTGCATTTACTGTCACTTCCCACTTCGTTAACATATGCATAATAAGTACAACCTGTTCATATTAAACGATTTTAATCACAGATTTCGTAATTGTAAGAGGTAATTAATATTTACCTTAATTTGCATTATTATTTATAAACCATGATGTTGTTTACATTGGTAAAACTTTTCCAAATTAAGGGACAAAAAAAATTCATCACTAAAGGTTAAAATATTTAGCTTAGGGGAGAGAAAGAAAATCTATCTAAAAACGAAGAAAATATTTTTAAAGTAATTTTTTATTTGTTCATTTTTACCTTAAATTATTTAATTAGGTTTTTAGATAGCATGATTTTTAAGCAATGTATTTGCAAGTAATTTTGATTTCACTAATTTAATTTATTTGTAGATAAATAAATTCTTTTAAACTCTGCATACGAACGAATTAATTCGATATCGTGGTGCAAAAGATTAACAACAAAAACTAATAGTTTTCCAAAGGTTTCACGAAACAGAATTACATCTTCCATCTAACACTTACTCCACAAAAACAAAACTGCAAAAATTTTAGAGTCGCTGACAATAACCAAACCCGAAAAATCTCGACTTTCTACCTTAATTGATTGGAAAGCTCCTTAACAGTTCAAAAGCAATGAAGCTCGGAAGCATTGCAATATCTATTAACTAAGAGCTCTTTATAAAGCAGCCCGCAAAAGATCAGATTTCCAGGTCTCCATTAAAGGTAAAGAAAACATGTTGGAGAAAACAATCTCTTCTCTCCATCTCTCTTCCATATTTTCCTCCACCGGACGTTTAAACATCTCTCAATCTTCCACTCAGTGTTTACGCTACGTTCGATTTTGGTGCCACATCATTCTTCTTATTCCCTTCATTTTCTCTATTTTTTTCACTCTAGGGAATCGATTTCTCTCCTATTCCTTTAAATAGCAGTTAATAATGTTTTTTCCTTTGCCTTACTCGAAGGAATTCGATTTTACCCCAGAAAATAGAAAAGATCGTTGTCAAGAAGACGACTTAATAGAACTCTGCGTAACGGGTTAATTTAGGTGCGTTTCTTAACCGGAAGTGCGGAACGGCAATGTTGATTGGCGCAATAATGGCGATCTTTTATAAACTAATAGACGAATTTTGGTTGAATGGCTTTAATACCCATCACCATTTGCTTTAGTGAATTATTTATTTTGTGGAATTAATTACTAAACAGCACAATGCGTAGCGGGTTAATTTAGGTGCGTTTCTTAACCGGAAATGTGCAACGGCGATGTTGATTGGTGCAATAATGGCGATATTTTATAAAGTAATAGACGAATTTAGCTTATATGACCTATTTTCAAAATGAAGACTTTTTTCTTTAGTGAATTATTTATTTATGGAATCCATTGCTAAATAAAACCTACATAAAGAATTAATTTAGGTGCGTTTGTTAACCGGAAACGTCGACGTTGATTGGTGCAAAATTGAACATTAAAAAAAAATAATAATAAACGAATACCTATTGCTTAAAACAGGCGAAAAGAAATCAAAAAGACTTTTATACTTATTTTCTAACTGTTGTCATTATTTACTTTGAGGAAATATTTAGACCGTTAAATTTGTTACTTAATAGAATCTAATGTAACGACCTAATTTATGTGCTTTTATTAACCGGAAGTACGGAGCAGTGATGTTGATTGGTTCAATAATAAATATCTTTTTATAACTAATTTACGAATTTTCCTTAAAGTAGGCAAGAAAACGACTTTCATACCGGTTTTATATATGAACATACTATTCACTTTCGGTGAGTTTTGTGGAATTTATTATTCAACAAAACTCTGTGTGTTGGATTATTTTAGGTGAGTTTTTAAACCGAAAGTGAGGAATGTTGTTTTTTGCAGTATTGAAGACCTTTCTGTAATCTAATAAACGAATTTTGCATTGAATTGGCAAGAAAATGACTTACATACCTGTTTTGTGAAGAACGACAATAATCAATTCAATTTTTTAAAAATTTATTACTAAATAAAACATTGCTTAATGGGTTAATTTAGACACGCTTGCTAACCGGAAGTGTGGGAAAATATGTTGTTTGGTGCAAAATTTTAGAAATTTAAAATACAATTTTGCTTTAAGTTGGGAACAAAAAAAAAAGGGCTTTGATGCACATTCTGTGAATGATGAGATTATTTACTTACGTATTTTTTTTTTTTTTTTTTGTGGAAATTAAAATCACGGGCCGACGCTGTTATTCAGTACAACAGTACAGATAGTAAAAAGTACTCAAACAAATACTTATTGTTTGATTTATTTCACTAATTTCCAGGATTCAAACTCTGGAACCTTAATTCGTCACTAGTTGTTGAGTAACTAAAATTTTGCTTAAACAGACTACGAACGAAGATACGTTGACAAAGATACAATATCATATTGAAAGATGAGAAACGACTACATTTTTCAAATAAGATCAGAAATAACTTACTTTTTTTTCTGTTGAATAAAACCGCATTAACTTATCAAATTTAATACCATGGTATTTATTTCTAGTAGGTAATAGTTTTCTTGAACCAAAATATTGTGCATTATAACTTTACCCACAGATGTTTGCTTAATCAGATGAACTCGTAAAATAAATATAGAAGTTTGTATTACTTCTAAAGGATGATATAATATTCATTGAAATTGGGCTGAATAATTGAAGTTGAGATTATTTTCCGGGATCAACAATGCTTTCCAGTTCAACATCAAATATTTCTTTCTTTATTTATTTTATTTTATTTTATTTTTTTTATTTTTTTGAAACAATCAGATTAGGTTTAATACTTATTTCATGCTGTGTGTTTATATTTATTCAAAAGAAGCAGAAAACTTGGTTATATGAAAGCGTCTAGGGCATGGAGAAATGTTTATCAGAATATTGACAGACAATATCTTATAGGAGGAAGTACAAATAACCTTACTATTTTAACGTAAGCTTATGAAAGATAAAGTTTTTTGGTAAGGATAAAGATTTTATAATTTGTTTTAATATTTTCCAAATCGTTTACAGTAGCTAAGCATCCCCAGTATCAGCTCTGTTTTGAAAAGGTCACCAATCCGATTGCATCTGAGTTAATACTCATAAACCAACTCCATCTTTCGCTAAAAACAAAAACTGTATTATTACTGATTTTGTACAAAAGAAAAAAATGCCTCAAAATTGTCAGATTCTACCTTTAAGGAGTTTTAAATGTCTTTTTTTTACAACTATTTTTAAAATTTAATGCTTTTAACACTAGAAATTGGAAATATCAAATTACGATCAATCCTATAGCTTCTGAGCTCATACTCATAAACTAACTCTATCTTTGGCTGAAAAACTTCAACTCTATAATTTCGATTTTGAACACTAAACTTTTAAAGAAAACGAGCTGATATGTGAATCAATGACTTCCTTTAACGCCAATTTAATGATAATAGTGCCTTGGAGTAAGCAAGGAAACATTTTATATATTTTCGCCCCTAATTTGTCGCTAACCGAAGCAAGAAAGCGTTTTACAGAGATTAATTATTTTCCCACTTTCGGCAATTTTAGCGTGTTTCAACGTTTTACTCTCTAAATTAAAACCAAATAAAAACCTCCGCCAAATGCGTCGCCAAGTTGGCAACAAAACTTGGGAATCAAAAGCTTGGTGATATATCGTGCAAGTGTCTGCCAAATTGTGACAACACTTTTAGTTAGCAATGAAATTAACAACTTTCCCCCCAGAAAAGTTTAAAAGATCCCTTTTTGAACATCCAAATGTGACCAAAAAGGGAGGTGCACAACTAGACCCTACTAGGAGTCTACATACCAAATTTCAGTCTTCTACACCATATAGTTTTTGAGTTATGCGAGATACATACGCACTTACGCACGTACATACATACGCACATACGGACGTCAGGGTAAAGCTCGTTGTAATCAAATCGGAGACTGTCAAAAGGGACATTTCGGGCATCCATATGTTCTTAAGTATAAATGCACGTGTGGTCGGGTCGAAAAAAAAAAATACTCAACATTCATTCGGGGTGAGCAAAATGAAAGTTAAGGTCGATATTTGAGTGAATTTTTTTTGCAAATGCAATACTTCATTTGCTATGCAAAAGGAAGTAAAAAGTGTTTCTCAAAAAATCCGATTCTAGCTATAAGCAACTTTAAGCATCTTCTTTTTATGACTGTTTTACAATTTAATAGTTTAAGACCTTGAAATTGGGATTATTTACATTACATATTTATATTTAGCTAAATATACGTCTTTTGCTATGTTTTTATGTCTAGTATTTGTTTTTGATTGAAAAAAAAAACATATTTTAAAGTTTAAAAACAAAAAATAAAATTAGACAGACTCTTCTTTCTTCTCAATATAACATAAATACCATTTGACCCTAAGTTTACTTTCAACGTTTAAATATTATATTTAAAGATCAACGGAACAGCATGGTCAAATACAACAATTTTCATCATAAAATATTAACTACTTTCTTTTCGTTATCCAAAGCCACGAAATATCCAATACAAGATAACCAAAAGACGAAAAAAATATACATAGAAGATGATCTAAAAGCATCAAAACACTTATACATTTTATGAATGGATGCCACAATCCAAGCAAATAGCTGCCACAACCAAAGAATCAGAGAACTTTGAAAAGAAGGACTATTTTCAAGCTTTTCTGGCGGGCATTTTGCTGAGCATCCACCGTGGGAGATAGGGACACATCCTCAGGACAGCTGCACCTGACAACTTGGAGTAATGGGACTTCTCCCCATCCTTTCCCCCAAAACGTCCAAATTTCTACCCTAAAAAGGGAAATACAGCTCCTGGGGTTTTCTTTGTGTGAGGTTTTTGAGAGAAATGTGCAGCAGCAAAGGGGGTAGCTTTGCCCCCCAGAACTCTGAATTCGATGCCACCAATATTTGAAGGCTCTTCTACATTCGTAGATGTATGGAGCTATTTACACAAAAGGATGCAGTAAATGAATTGTATTAATGTTTTTCTTTTTAAAGATATTGAAAGGAATTTGATGTAATGTTTTGATTTAGTTTTATTTTTTGTTTCTTGGTAATGCTGAAATGAGTTAAAAGGTTTGACAAAAAACTAGATGCTTTTCCTTTCAAATGCTCACTTTTTATATTAGAGAAAAGGGTTCTCTGTAACTTTGAAGCACTTCCTTGTAACAATTTCTGTAGTTTTGAAGTTGTTTATATATACAGCTCGTAAACATTTCTTTAGCACATTTAAGTTTGACCTATAAGAGCATATTTTAGTAAAATATTCTTTTTATTCTCAAAACCTATAGCTTTTTTGCAACAAGGATTGTATGAAACCCATATATTGTGGCTCTTATAGTTAACAAGGAAGCGTATCAAATGTTTGGAAAAATAACCAGTCAAAATCAACCTCTCACATAAAATCCACTGTAAAAAAACTTTCCTGTTTTATTTAATTCTTCCGTACAAATGTGTTTTATAAAAACCCTTTAACACACATGTAATCTGGATGTATGTTTTTTTTCTTTAAAAATATCATTTAACTTTAGTTAAAAATAATAGTTCAATTTAAAATGTACAATTCATTTAATTTTGTTAAATTACGTATGCAAAAATAATTTGTACACCATACAATTTTTTTTTTATTTTATGAGTTCCTCAAATATTTGAGGCAAATATTTGGTTTACGAAATTCATATCAGTTGAATATTAATACTTTAAATATTGATATACATTTTTTTTTATTAAAATTTTCATTTTTTTTCAACATTGTTGACACCGGTTAAGCAACAGTTTAGATTATTTAAACAATATTGAATTAAAACTTTTCAACATGAAAGAACTAATTACAAAACCATAATATATTTAGTTATTAAAATGTAAATTTTAGTTCTAAATGAAATGCATTATTTCGTTATTTTATCTTAGTTTGGTTTAAGATACAAACTTAAGTTGCATACATAGATGAATAAAATGCATGCATACTTAAATACATATAACTTTACAATGTTGATTTAGCTGCAGAGAAACAAATTAAAGTATCCTAGAATATACAAGCAAAACATTGAAAACCTTTTTAATCGTATATCCTTTATGTTTAACAATACTTTTAGTGATAATGCAAAGTAACACTTAAAAGTTTTCAATTTGTTCCCATGTATTTAGTATACAATTTTAAACTGCTTTGTTTACAATAGGAGTTTTTATGTGTGTGAACAGTCTCTAATATTCTAAATTCATTTAAAATTTTATTCTCATTAAAATTACTCTGAGATTTTTTTAAAAGGTTCGCACATCCAATACGCATTCCAGAAAACACAGGCAAGTATAAAATAATTTTTTATACTTTTATCACTTATATTATAATATATTGTCACTGCTAATGCTCAGTAAAGTTAAAAAATTTTCGTTTTAGTTCCATGCAGTTAAGTATAAAACCGTAAACAACCTTGTGTACAATAAGTCATTATAATAGAAGATCTTATTAATAGTCTTTTATTTTAAATTTGTTTAAAATGTTATTCACTTTAAAATCGCTCAGAGTTTTTTTTTTTTTAAGTTTTCCAGATCCATTACTTATTTCAGAAAACACAAGCAGATCCAAAAAAATTTTTTTACACATGTATCAATTAAATTTTAATATACTTTCAGTAAAAATGAGCATTAAAGTTTAAAAGTTTTCAGTTTAGTCCCATGCATTGAGTATAAAACCATAAACTACCTTGTGTACAATAAGTCATTATAATAGACGTTTTTATTAAGTCTTTTATTCACTACTAGCAGTACCTGCACAGCGATGCTTGTGCTAAAAATTCAAAGAAAATCCGTTGAATTAAAGAAAAACAAATTACATTAAAATTACATTTGCAGTAGCTTTCAAATGTAAAACTCCATAATTCATCGCCAAATTCTCCAAGAGACTTTCTAATTAAAAAGAAAATCAATTAACATACACACAATGAATTTAAAATAAAGTAATAATAGTAAAATATTCATAAGCAACAAAGGAAACTTCCTCAAAAATGTTTAAAAAGAAAGTAATTGAAAAATTGTCTGGAAAATGGACCTAGTGTTATAGTTGAAAATTGTCTGGAAAGTTGACCTAGTGTTAAAGCAATTTCTCGAAAGAGAAGCCTTGAAAATTGGCTCAATTAGAATCGCTTATATCTCCTGTTCTAATTAATTGGGAAAAAAGGAACAAACATCATCTTGTTTGGGAAGGGAAACCCTTTCCAACGATATATAATGTTTGGTGGTGGTGGGGATTTTCTACCCCTAATTAGTCAAAATTTAGCTTAATTAGTTAATTAGAAAAAAAAACTGATTTGAAATTTAGAATTTCGGCTTCGAGGTGCATGGGCCCGGGATACGTTCGAATTTTTGTGGCAAGTTTCATGGCAGTAGGTGCTATGGTGTCTTATTGCCATCGGGTACAAAGAAACAAAGAATCGCCGTCACCTTTATATATATAGATGAAATCACGTAGAGTTTTTTTTTTACATTGTTCCCACATCACTTACTTCAGAAAACACAAGCAAGTCCAAAATAAGTTTTTTTACACATGTATGAATTTAATTCTAATATACATTCAGTGATAATGCTCAGTAAAGTTTAAAAGTTTCCGGTTTAATCCCATACACTATATATAAGATCACAAATTAGCATGCGTACTAAAGGCATTTTTTATAAGAATGCTTATGCAGACTCTACCTTTCTAAATTACATTAAAAATAAATTCATTAAAATCACTCAGAGACAAAAAAACAGATTGTCTTACAGCCATTAACTCATTAATACTAACACTGAAAGCATTATGCTCAGTTACTCTCATAATACAATTCAATTCGCAAAGTGACAGGCTGCACAAAACAAATCGAATCTTATTCGCATTGCAGACGAAATCTGAGTCGGATCGGTACAAAGCAAAATCCGGTCCCTCATTAAGCATTAATATCATCGAAAAATACGATACGCGCAGAAACTCGGGATCCGGCAATAAAAATCCGGTTAAAAGGCGTGAGGATGTGAGCGAATAAATGTTAGAATCCGGTGTCTTGGAACAGCTGCAAGTGACGGACCAAGAATAATGGGGATGTAGCACCTTTCCGGCAAGCTTCGGTTTTTCGCTTGCACACCCGGCTGTCCGGCTTTTTACCAAGAGTAAAGATTTCTTTTAGTTATGGATCTGAGATTAGTTAAGAAATTTTTATGTGCCTTGGATGAAAGATATTGGTAAGCGATAGAGTTGGTTTATTGGTTGTAGTAGCTTACAAAATAGTTTTAATGTGAATCACAAATTTATGGAAACTGTGCTAAAAGAACAAAGTAACGGAATTGTAAATATAATCGTTTGAAAAAGTTTACTTTATTCAAATTAATTTATTACATATTCTGTTCTTTGTTTAAACCAGTGCCGGATACTAATTTTATTCATGCGTAAGTCGAAATAAGCAGGAAAATATTGGCGGAGACTAACAAGTATAGTAGAGATTGGGATTATCCCTAGTTTCACCGACATTTTAAATTTCCTCTCTCCTTTAATATATTAAAAGGGATAAATTAAACTAAAAGTCGAGGGGGGGGGGGAATCTCATGCCAGCAAAACTTGGGGGACACCAGAAATTAAGCAAAACATTACGTTTGAATTGAATCCATTTTGCTTCATGTTTCTTTAAAGACAGTTCCTAGGTATTGCTAATTCAAAGTTATTTTTAAAAAAAGAGAGAAAAGAGAATAAATTAAATAAATTAACAAGCGTTTTTTAAAGAACTTATCAATAGCAAAAATAAAAAATGTACTCTAAAGTTCAATAATTAGATCATTTACAGAAGCTTGTATTAAATTAAATTAGTAGTTATTTTAAGATCAAGTTATTACGATTTGAAAAAAAAAAAAAATGTAAGGATCTTGATATTTTTTCTCTGAAAATAAAAGCGACACAAGGCGATATGTATATATATTTTCCTATTCTATTTTTTATTGCTTTATTTACTTGTTTCTATGATTGATTTGTAGCTCTTTTAAAATGATTTCCAGAACTTGGATTTTTGGGACGATGAACCTATTACATTTTCTGCCCAGTACATTTATTTAAAGTTTTATTCAAGACGAAAAATAAAGTGTTCTCTTTTGTAGTTCCCTCATTTCAAAAAGAAAAGCTGAAATAATAAACATATTTGTTTTCTTTTACATCAGTTATCTATTATTTGTTAACGTTTTTTGGCGAACACTACCACGATGCCACGCTGTAAGGTTGTTTTCGCCGTTAAAAGATGGGACGCGTAACAGAAGTACATTTACAGCAAAATCTTAGAACTTCATTGCAAGATAACTAAATCTACGATAGGGTGGAACAATGTGTGGTATTGATCGCGGTAAATAATTTAAAACAAATAATTAAAAAAAATCTGCAATACGTTTCCCCGGTGTGCCGCAATGTTGTTGAACTCCAGACATAATAGTGTTTGAAGGGAAATTTAAGTATTTGGACTACTATAAATCAAGTGAGTTGAGAAGTTCTAGGAACAATTGGAAGAATGTTCATCTTTTGTAAAAGCTATTATAAAATAGTATTGACAACAATATGTGCTAAAAACTACTGTAAAATGCCTTTAAGTTTCGTTTAACGTTGTTTTTTTTTTCTATGAATGAAACCTGAATTAAAAAGACAAAGCGTAAACTACACATCAAATGTAATTAAAAGAAAAATAAAATATCAATTAAATTTCGGTATACAACATTGTGCGAAATAAATTTCGCATGCTTAATAAATTATTCATAAGTTTACTAAAACCGTACGTCATTGAAATACATTCCTATTGTCATACAGTAGAATGCAATAACTTGGGATTATTAAACTGTCTATCTGTTTTGAGCTGTGGTTAACAATGCTTGTGATTCAGTGCAATTGTAAATTTCCAATTAGCATGATAATTTGATTTTTACATTGTATTATTGTCTTTAAGGTAATAAACGTATGAATGTGTATTTGACTTAACCCATTGAAACGTTTTATCATATCATTATTGTTCATCCATTGTTACAGTTATGTATTAATTTCAATTATTTAATATTAGATACGTAATACAAAAACAAGTAGAGTTATAATAAACAATTTAACCGCAGATAGCTTTAATGTTTTTCTCCTAATTTGATGATTTTTAATTCAGCATAAAATCTACCCACGTCCTAAAATTTCCCTTCTATTACCCAGTTTTGTGATAAAATTAAAAGTGTAATTAAAAAAAGGATATATTTTTTAATTTATTTAAATGTGAAGGATGGTGAAGGCTTTACCTTTTTATGATTAAACAACAAACTGTGCTGCATTTAAATATATATTAACTTCAGTTCACAAACTTTCGTTCTTTTACTGATAAAAATAACTTGTTACTAATCAGCCAATGAAGTTGTACTTTTACTAAAACAAATTTCATGAAATTTTAACAGACATTTAATTTTGTCTTTAGAAATTGAATAGAGTTTATTTTTTAATGAAATTCTGCTAATTACAAGCTGTTTTTATGATCAATAGAAAGCTCCCATTAACTAACAATTAACGTTCCAAACATTAATCAAATATGATTTACTAAAAAGCTTATAATTCAATATGTGTTACTAACAATCTCAATCATTATTTGACATGCCAAATAAATAAATAAGGAAATAAACTACAAGGGTCATTAAATGTTTTATTACTGATAAGCGAAATCATTAATCTTGCTTGTTATAGGCAATAAAACGGAATCATGTGTAATATTAGTAACCGTTCCCATACAGACGTTTAGCGTTCCAATTCCACTCCAACTGCGCACAATTCTTTCGGAAACAGATAGACAATAATGAATATTACCAACAAAAGTCAAATTCTTCCATTCCAGAGGGCCAGAAGTGTCCGTATCACCAAATTTAACGCTGTTCCTTTTTTCAACCAAACGAATTTAAGTTCTTCTCTTGTGAAGGACCTTGACAGGGCCGAGGCACTAAGGGAGTTTATGGATCGAGTTAATGGGCGATAAATTTTCCTCATCCGAGCTGAGATTTGCACGTGACGGGAACTATTGCGTTTTATTTGCCGTGGCGCATTCTCCAAACCTTCTCTGCAATCTTTTTTAATCTCTTCGGAATGGCAATGGCAGAGTGAGTTTTGGAATTAACCGTTTTTACTTTAAAAGGGATTGGCTTTAATCGTCGCGACGCCATTTAATTAGCTAAATGAGGAGCATTTCAGTCGTTTTTTTGTTATTTCTTCAGAGTTGGAAAAGCTTGAGATTTATCTTTTCTGCGAGAAATAAACTTTCTTTGCTGCATTAGTGTGATGGTTCCCGGCATAGCTTTTCTTATATTGAATAAAAACTGAGGAGGTAATATTGTTACCATGACCCTAAACTTATTTTCTTCATATAGTTTTATCTGGATTTCACGTTAGAAACAACCGAAACAGTTTCTGTTCATGCACATAAATATTTGTACTTTCGCAATACACAAATGAAGAAACAAACAGAAAAAGATCAAAGACATTTCCCCTGAAATACTTAGCAACTTCAATGTACTATAAAATCTATATCACACGGAGGTGCATATGAAAAAAATCGTTTTTTCTTTATTTTTTATGACCAATTCATTAACCACCTGATGCCTTAAACGCTTTTATAAATTTCAGAGAGATTAATCGTGACTATGACAAACCGGCGACAAAATTTTTCTGGAAGATACTATTTGCACATCTCGATTACAAAATTCAGTAGAAGTACCTATTATATATTTAGAAACACGCGGGGGCGATACAACTTTGGAAAATGTTTTTTGATTTTCAAAAATATAAAAGATAAAAACGCAAAAAAAATGCATTAATATCTTTATCATGCAGGCTCACATAAGTTATCTCATTCTAGAATTACCTCAAAAAAAAAAGCGAAAAAATATCTTTTCCCATCTTTTGTTAATAGTTATTTTCTACGACATTATATTTTGCATATAGAAGAAGTAAAAGAACTAAAAGATTATAAGCACTTAGAAAAATACCTAGTTTGTATTGAAGTAAAATACCCGTATTCCTTGTTGTTTTACGCACACATTTTTTACTAATTTTATCAATGCATTTATATAATTTATCTAAAAGTTGGAACTTTAACGAAGAAATAATCCCGTATTTCCAGCGAATGTTTCCTTTTTACTACAACTATAAACGCAAAGCTCATTCAATTTTAGAGATTTTTTCTTTTTAAACGAATTTTAAAAGTAATGCAGAACTGTAAAACTGCAAGATAAAAAATGTGGATGAAATGCTGAAGGTAGTTTTGGAATTGTGTTACATTTCTAGTGCACAGAAAATACTTTTTATTCAATAAGTTTCACTTTGAAGACGATTGCAATAAATGGTTTTACTTTAACTAATGCTGCCATTTGAATTTAAAAAAAAAAAGGAGAACTCAAGTGACTTCCAGTTTTCGGGAAGTTTTTGATTATTTTGAAGCTGCATTAACACCCACACTCAAAGCTGCACTCCTTTACCTGCAACTAGAATTACCTATGTTCTCCCTCTAGTCATGATGAACTAGAAAATTATAGTCCTGGATCTGACAGCACTTCTGTAGGAAAGTTTGAGTAGGGAGAATTTTTTTTCAAAAATGCTTAGTAGGTGTCCTAGAAAGTATTTTGAATTCGGGTGGACATCCGCCAGCTGGTCACTTCTCCTGCTATGACACCATCAAAGATGGCGGCATCTCGATCACATAAATGCTCATATTTATTTTAATACTTGACTTTTTTGCGTGATTCTTGCACATTTTTATACTAATTTATATTAACTAGTTTACTTTTAAGTTACAGTGTTAAAGCTTTCCCGAAAAAGTAGTTTCAAAACAATTTATTGTATTGTTTTTTATTTATTTTCCTTTTTGAAAATTCATTCTTTGAAATTATTTTTCTAACTGTCAATCGTTGAATAACCGTATAAAATTATACTCAAAAACTATTTACGTAAAAAAATATTTATTTGCCATTTTCATTTGGTGTGACTAATCAATCCGAATGTTTATTAGTCGCTCCATTTAGGCGCGCCACAATAGGCGGCGCAGACATAACATTCGAGCGCGTTGTTATTCTTCGAAGTAGTAAGCTGGCAATCATTGAATTATATGATGTGTTATGAGTGCGACAGAGGGTGGATTTTGAGATGATGAAGTCAAGTATTAAAATAAATATGAGCATTTATGTGATCGAGATGCCGCCATCTTTGATGACGTCATAGAAAGAGAAGTGACCAGGTCGCGAATGTCCACCCCAGTCCAGAATACTTTCTAGGACACAGTTACTAAACATTTTTGAAAAAAAAAATTCTCCCTACTCAAACTTTCCTACTAAAACCAGGACTAATGTTCATGTTGGAGAAACTATGTTCAGATTGCAGGTGAAATCTTTTTTGGAAGAACATTCCATTGAGTTCTACGCTACAGAGTTTGAAAACTTACAAAACATTCAGCAGAATATTTCTCTGGCATGGGAAAAAAATCGGATCATATAGATGTAGATGGTAATGTGGAAAAACTCTTCTCGGACTTTGAGAGGTTTGTCAGCCGAGGAAGGAAAATGTCAGAGCAATTTTTGTACTGGGACAATTGTTTGAAACTTGTCCAACTTCTCCGAAATTTGATTCGTTCAGATAGACAAGGTCTTTGGGAATTACATTTAGATACAGTGCAGAAACTTCAACCAGTATTTGCCGTATTTGACTGTGTCAACTATCAGCGTTGGTCTTCTCTGTAGTTAGAAGACATGAGGAGACTAACCAAGACAGCCCCAGAGGTGCATGAAATGTTCATTAAGCGGAAAAATGTTGTGAAACGATATGATCATAAATTTTCAACTGTTGCTGTGGATATGGCATTAGAAGAAATCATTAATAGATCCCAAAAAAGCTCATCTGGCATCTTAGGGCGAACTAAACAAAGATTTTTTTAGCAGAATGGGAAATAACGCATCACGAACGTCTGATGATATCCAATCTATTTCGGGAGGTAACAGACTCTGTGGCTTTTGTCGAAGGTTTGAACATTCAGCATGAATTTTCGAAGAAGAAAACTCAGAACATAGATGAGACAAAGATTGTCCCAATGTTTAAATATATATTACACAAAGGTATCCATTTGATATTGTTACAAATCCTGTAAATAGTAATTATTGTAGTAACGTAACCTGTAAATAGTTTCCCGTAATGAATATACAACCCCTTTTCATATGGCTAAAGTATACGACCCCCCTATTTCCTTTTTGTTCATTGATAAAATTTGATAACGTCTACTCTTTTCCAGAAGCGTGTGGAATATTTGAGAGATTTCTTTTCGGTGTGTATATAAACCGTTACGCTGGATAAAGAGGGGAGTTTCGATTGAAATTTCGAACTGAGAGCGTATTTGCTCTGTTTATAGCGAGGCATTTCGCTGTGTTGTTTTCGTATTTGGAAGTAAATACGTGTGTAACCGTTAAGTTTACGGTGTTGAGTGATATTTGCTTAATTGCTGATGATTAATTTAGCAGTTGTTAACGATTTCTCCTGTACATAGTGTAAATAAAGCTCCTGTGTTTTTATCAAGAACTGTGTCTTCATTTCAAGAAAGTGGAAGTCGCACCGAATCCGTTACAATATGGATTGGATATGCTTCCTAATCCATTGCACAATCTGCTAACAAAAGCACTGGTTTCCCAGGATACAAAGGAAAAAATATTAAAATTATTTAAGACCGGCGAACAGATGTATATGTACATTGCGGAAAACACGATGCGAGGACATAACAGTAAGAATATTAAGCCCCATCCATAAAGCCATGTTGCCACCATCATTGCACCAAAGCGCAAAGTATAGGTGCTACAAGGAAAGTTACTAAAAAGATATCGAACATGTCATCTCACCGAATGATACAAATAGCTCAGGCTCGTTCGTATGACATGCAAGAGCTCTTTCGTTATGAGCTATCTGAAAACTGTTCATTGTTCAAGAACCAAGGGCTAATGGAAAAAATACAAAAAAGTGCATTGTTAAAAGAGCCGCAAACATCTTATGGTAGCACCAGTGATGATACCTGGTTCAAGTCTGACGATAAAACCTGTTTTATAGTCAACATCATGAACTCTGTACGAAAGGTTATGACAAATGAAAATAAAACCTTTGGTGGAGCTGTTTCAGGTTTTTCGTCATACATCGGGAGCATCACTAAGAACTGTGGAAGAGTAGATTACATTTTTGACAGTTATCGCAAATTTTTCCTAAAAAGTCTGAAAGGGTGTAAAGACAAGGTATCAGCATCGTTATAGATGTGGTCAAAATCTCAGAAGATATTCCATTGCCTGTCCAACTCAGCAGCTTTTGGAGATCTTCAAGAAACAAACTGATGTTGCAAAGTTCATTGCTGATACAGTGACAACTTTCTTGACTCAAACACCACATAATACCAACCGCACTTTTAGTGCCTTTCATGGTGATGAAGAGGATGATGTAATATTTAACTATACATCTGTGCAAAGTGGAAAACAGATAAATCACCCAGAATTAAACTGTCTGACAGTAGAGGAAGCTGACTTCAGAATGTTGGTTCATTCAAAGCATGCATCCCAGTGTGAGTTCACTAAAATCATTATTGTTAGCGCTGACACTGATATAATGGTGTTAGCTTTGTTTCACTATCTTACTCTTCAACGATTTGGTGTTCAGGAACTTTGAGGTGCGTACTGGAGTTGGTGATAACACACAATTCTTATCTGTTAATGATATTCACCGAAAAATATGTGAAAACTTATGTTCGTTGCTTCCGACCATCCACGCACTATCTGGATCAAATTATACAAGTAAATTTGGTACCAAAAAATCTGCTCTTCATTGTGCATCTGTAGAGCATTTGGAGAGTTTTGACGTATCGTCTAACTGGATTTATATAGAGCAAAGCCTTAAATCTGCAGAAGAATACTTAGTGCAAGTAATGCGAAAAGGCTCATTCTGTAAATCTTTCGATGAACTTAGGTTATGGCTGTACCATCATGCGAAAAATATTGACACTGATAACTTGCCGCCGACTAGCAGAAGTGCTCAGGGCCACTTATTAAGATCATGTTTTTACACATACCTACAACGACATTGTATTGACGTTGTTGCTGTTGACTTAGATCCTTATGAATTTGGTTTTGCAGTGGTAGATGATGATTTGATGCCAAAAAAGAACTTACAGAGATTTCCAACTGATTTTACTGGAGCATTTAATTGCTTGAAATGTGCCAAGTCTTAATGTACTTGTAGAGCAAATGAAGTAACCGGCTGCTCTTTCTGTAAGTGTAATAGTACGGGTTTGCAACCAATTTGTAACAACCCCTTTTAAATATAATTTTATTAAGTGCAACAAAAAAAAAATAAAAAAATAGTTATTAAGCTATAGGAGTAGTAAAAACACATTGTTATTTGCCTTAAAATCACTAATTGTAACTTACTGGCCAAATTTTCATTTTTGCTGGTTAAGTATTAACATAAATTTGGGCTTATATGGGGACGAAAGCGCGCGCCCGCCATCTTTGATGACGTCATAGCTAAAAATGTACGAAATGGCAGATGTCCACATAAGCTCTAAATACTTTTTAGGACACCTACTAAACATTTCTGAAGAAAAATTCTCTGTACTCAATCTTCTTATCGAAGTACTAAGCATTTATGAGAGCGAGCGGCCGCCATCTTTGATGACGTCATTGCAGGAGAAGTGACCAGGTAGCGGATGTCCACCCGAGTCCAAAACACTTTCTAGGACACCTACTAAACATTTTTGAAAAGAAACTCTCCCTACTCGAACTTTCCTACAGAAGTGCTGTCAGATCCTGGACTAATTATACGGTGTATTGAAATATGATACCAATTTGCTAGCTACAAAAGATGCTGCATAGTTTATTATATTATTCAGCATCTTTTGTTGCTAGGTGCAACATCTGCAACGTTCGGTGCGTAGTTGAGTAGCCTGGTTTTAAAATACAGCACAATTATACAGACACCGTCCTTTGCAGGCAGCAGATTGGCATCTTGTTTTTGGTGCAATGTACCGCAACTACATTCAATATACAGCGAACCCGGTTATTATATCCAGACCCTGCAGTTTCTTCCTTGTTATGAACTCACCAGTCTGGAGTAGGAAATTACCGAGCTGGAGACAGATATCATCTTCTTGAATTAGAGAGTGCAAACAAATTGGTGGCTAAAGTAAGTTTAGCTCACAAAGAAGAGTCCGCAGCCATGGTGCAGTTCAACTTGTAAATTAAAGGCAAAACTTGAAAGTTACTGCTTAATATCGAAACTAAATTTTCCCTCAAAACGCTTTTAAAAACTTAAATCGTAAAAAAATACACATGTAACAGCAAACTGCAACTCAACAATGCCAAGGGAAAAGACTACATCACGGAATATATCAAGGAAGTTATTGACCTTTTACAGTTTAGCTCATTAGCAAGAGCTCGCAGCCATGGCGCGGTTTATCTTGTAAATTAAAGGCAAAGCTTGACAGTTACTGCTCAATACCAAAATTAAATTTTCCCTCAAAACGCTTTTAAAATCTTAAATCGTAAAAAATACACATATAGCAGCAAACTTCAGTTTAACAATGCCAAGGGGAAGGACTACATCACGGAAGATGGTATTATTGACTTCTTAGACCCATTCGGAGTCCAACGTCAGTTTATATACTTATGGCGACATTTTCACAGCTTAAATGTGACGCGTGAAATAACGGTGACTATTTGGCGACTTTTACACGGCCATTTAACCTGAGCTCGGAATCTCATTCCAAGCCATTTAATGAATACAAAACTTCTAAGCAATTAACGAAAAGGACTTCTTGGGAACGAGCCCCTTTTCGAAAGACTTGCACGCAGAAGGATGAGTAAGAGTAAGTTCTTACTTCGTCTTCCAAGATTTTATTCAGTTTCCTGTGCTGTTAAAGAGTTCCTTGATAAAAGACGTAACTGGAAAAGGGGTTTATGGGTTGAACTAATGGGTGATAAATTTTTCACAGGAACGCGGGAGTTTGCGAGAGATGGAATTATTTTATTTTATTCCTTTTTTATGTCTAGCATCGTTACGTTATGTCTTTCAACTGAACGAAAAAAACAATATTTAAAATTCTAAGCTTCTTTAACATCAAGTTTGTGCAAACAAATTCATTTCGTTATCCAATTATTTCATTCCTTTTTTCTTCTTAATTATGAATATATTTTTACGTTATTTTATTTTTCACTTTTTCATTTTTCTTTCTTTCTTAAAACGCAAACTTAAATTAATTTTTTTTTTGAAACTTTGAAATTTGATAATAGTTAAATGAAAAACATGCTTTTTTCATCTGCAAAAATGAATTACACAGTGTTGAAATCCAACTGTAAAAAGCATCCACACAGTTTAAGCACAATATTAAACAGTATTTTTAATATCGTCACTTTAGATCATAAGTAGGAGATCTTACTAGTGTTTCTAGGTTTAGATTTCTATTGCTCTGAGAGAACGATATAGTAAAATATAGTGTTCTAAGATAATTTTGTAATAAAATAATACGAATTAATGACACATAGGTAAACGTTTCAAAGTGCTCATTTTGAGTGTTTCAAAAGGTTATATGTAATTACTTCGTTTCCAATAAAGTGAGTATGTAATATATCTCGCACAAAGTAAAACATTCATTTTCAAGCTCAATCAATATGTGTTTTAGGGAAGTTGAATTCTTAGATCAAAATGTTTTACACTGTTTGCTACATAATTGTTTATTTTTGTGCTCGTAGAGCGCAAAATTGCCGAATATAATTCCAATTTTTTCCAAATGACAATAATTTTACCTAATAAGATTTGTTTTTGAGGATGGAAGGGAGGAGGAAGGGAGGGGGAGGCAGCGTTACTCCCTTTTGGGGCACCCCAGACAATAATATTCGTTAAAGCGTTACGAAGATATATTTTTACAAAAGTTACGGGAGGCCAATATCCTTAAAAGTTCGTGTCTTAAAGTGAATGCGGTCCGAACTATCTCCGACACTAACATACACTTGCGACTAATGACTTCGTTAATGTGAAGCTTCAGAAAAGATTAATTATTATTCTTAAGCGAAGACGCGTAAATCATTCAAAAATTAATTTGATCAGTGAGAGTAATATAATTTTATTTAGCCCGTGAAAGCTGGAAAAGGTTAATTCCGGCGACAACCTATCAGGCACGGAATTAGTAACCTTTCAGAGAAGTCTAGCCATAATTGCATTCGTCAATCGTTTAGTCCGGGGCTGATATCGTAATAGTCCGGCTCCTGATTTTCTCGAGGCCTCATCAGCGGGCAGCCATCAGCCGGAGAAATCCCGGAGGGAAATGGGCCGGATCTTTTGGGATTTTCCGGCTCAACAGTAAGGAAAGACCGCTTGATCCTGAAGGCTCTAAGCGTCCGGCCCACGAAGCAGGATTGCAGCTTTATTATGGCGAGGCCCAGTCATCAACGATAAGACGTTTTTTGCTGGGCATCCAATTCGTTAACTCGCCTGATACTCTGTAGGGAAAAAGTTTCCCGGCTCTACTCTCTTTTTCCCCATTTTTCTTCTCCTTTCCTTTCTTCCTGACGCTAGTTTTCCGACGCTTTTTTTTCAGCTTCTTGTCTTAATAAATCAGACTTGAGGGATTTAGATTAATAAAGAATCCATTGTTAATGGTGGAATCCATTGCCAATGGTGAAATCCATTGATAATGAGGGAATTTCCCTGTTTCTGCGTCCAGGAACAATGCATTTAGGACAAGTATTCAAAACAGATTTTTTTTTTTTTTTTTTTTTTTTAAAGAGAGTCTGAGAAACACGTGGGTACCAGTTTAAGTATTTAAAAATCTTATGCTAAAAGTTTACATAACTAAAAAAGACCATTGTTTGGAAGCTATGCAGCACTAAAACAAAGAACTGTTCATGTCAGATACATTAGTTTTGTTTTTTTTAGAAAGGGTGTGGGGGAAAGGGGGAACACCAAGCGTCTATTAATCTGTACAGAATGCTGTTGCTAACAATGTTGCGTAGTTCAAATATCTCAAAAGCATTAGAAGTACGATCTTCAGGAGTTATTCTCAACCTCTACACTACGGCATTTTATTATGACAATTAAATACGTAAATAACAAAAAATTTAAAATTACAGGATATCCTTTGTTTTATTACTAAAGTTTTGTATTTATCCACATAACCTATTGATCTTCGCCATACCGATGACCGGAATTCTTAAAAAAATTTCCGAAAAGTACTAAATGACGCTTTTTTGAAAATACGAAATGACGCTCATATTTATGTAAATCACACAAAGCGTCAATGGGGAATTTTCTTATTTTAAAAACTAATCATCACTTGCCATTATTCAGCTGGCAAAGAATGCAAGAAGTTTAGCTCTGGGAAAATTTTACGTGTGTTCAGTTTTTTTTAATTTTTTTTAAAAGAAATCAAGACATTTCCACATCAAATTAATTCATCCTTTCAACATGTGAATTATCATTTTTTATAAATGACTTACTATAGTTTGACTACCTGAAAACTATCTGAGACTCTCTTGTGAAACAATGACCTAAACTCATTGTTACGTTGCGGGTTGATATAAGTTTTTTTAAAAACAAATACAATTACAAACGTTTTTCCTGCAGACGTAATAGACAAAAATCAATGGTTTCTCTTAAACATGGAAAACGACTCTTGATTTTCTTGAAATGTGATCTTTTACTGTTTAGAAATACGATGTAATAAAGGAAATACATTTATTCTTTCTTCCACAACTCAGGATATATAGTTTGCCTCAGCATTGTTGGCTCTCGACAGAAGAGCCAAATGCATCACATTCTCAGAAAATGGGAAAGGAAGTAAACGCGTTCCGCAAACCAAGACTTCCTTAATGTGCTGATTAACAGAGAGTTCGTCTCGAGTTTTTACTTGAAATGTATTTCTCACTATTACGTTTCACGAAAAACACTTGTTTCGACAACCCTAGATTGTTGTATCCATCGTTTATTTTTTTCACCCTATTTTTAAGTGGACACGTCCAAAGACGAATGCCAACATTCCTGAGGCGTAATTCATTTAGAGGTCAACCTATAAATGGGGTGTGAATGGGATAAAATGTGGTTCAAATTCTTCCATAGCAGTGAATATCCTCAATGGGAGAAACAAATCGCTGAGTAAAAGATGCATATGCTAGATTTTATCTTTAATAACATTAATTACTTAAATGTCAACAAAGGAAAAAGTAAAAATGTACCGTAAATCTGGGCGAATCATTTCCAAAATCTATTCATTTATGATCAGATAAGGCGCAGAAATGCATTCATATTCCAAAGGAAATAAAATTTTGTCATAAGAGATCAGTATTTTTACCACTGAATAGATCTATTGAATTACATTTTGAAATACATTTCAAACAAGGTCATTTTTCTCGCAGGGAAACATTCCGGTAAATAGGGCGGAATTCAATTCCAAGGCGTATTTCCTCATCCAGCTTGAAGTGAAAGTAGATGCAAATATTTAAAATTGAATTGCACAAAAGTTACGCACAAAAAGTAATACGACGAGCAAAGATGAATTGAGCAGCTGCATGCTAGTCGTTACAAAAACCATATATTTAATTCATGGGCCAAAAGAAGAAATATGTGGCTATTGGCACAGATAAGTTTTTCTTATCTCTTAAAATCTCAGATTAGTGCTATGTATATTTACAGTAGCGTACATAATGTGACAAAAAATATTTTCAGTAACAAATCGTAAGCTTAAGATACACACCGATACAAAGGAGAGGAAATAGTGCATTACATACAGATAAAAAATTCAACATCAAATATATTTTGTATCATCTTTGTTTATATTGTTGCACTTAGTTTTACACTTTATTATATGTATCTCTAGGCAGAAAATCAAACCTCATGTGATGAAAAATACATGTTTTCGAAGGCACGCAGAAATTTAGTTTTGAAATCGTAACTATACATATACTTTTGCATACTTACCTATACATATTCTTAAAAATATGCTTTTTGAAGTATTATAAGTATGTTCGAAAAGCTTTTATTGATCCCTGGTACAAAATATGTTAAAAATTATACATATTTGTTTAAAAAAGAATTGAAAATCATGGTGCACAAGTTCAATTCAAAGACAGTTTTAGAAGGATCTGAAAACTACATATTAGTGAATGGAGACGTAATCAAGAACGACCTTGCTAATTGTTTGAAGCTTAATGCGATACAAATGTCTTTCAAAGTTAAGAACTTCAACTTCTCAAACATACCAGATTTTTGTGCCCCCACTTCCGGATAAAGATTCAAGGGGGAAAAGGATATCTTCGGAATGTGTTATGTGACGGCTTCATCACTTGAAGAAGGGTAAAGCAAAGTTATTTTTGTTCTTGTCTGGCGGTCGTAGCACTCTAGAGCAGACAGCTGTGTCTGCACGGGCAATCGTGCCAAACTTGGCGGCGCGATCATCATTAGTGACGCAATCGAAACGACCTTGAAAAACTCCGCCAAGAATGTTAAAAAGGGCTCTTTAAAAAGCTTATATTATTTGTTTGTCTCAGATTTTTAGTTCAGGTTTTTGAAATTAATTTAATTCGAGGCAAAGAGAGAATGATTATTTTGCCTTTATGGCTAAATTATAAAGCACACTTATTGAAAATAGAAATGACCTTGAGAGACACAACCAAAATTTGTTAAAACTGGCTCTAAAACATGTTTAACATATTTTTGTCTTAGATTTTTTTTAGGTTTTAAAAATTAAACTAATGTGAAACATTGGTAAGAATGATTTTTTTTTTCATTTCCCTCTATGACTAAATTTTAAATGAAGTTATGGAAAATCAAAACGACTATGACAAGTCTTTTGTCTTAGATTTTTTTTTTAGGTTTTAAAAATTAAACTAATGTGAATTATTGGTAAGAATGATTATTTTTTTCATTTCCCTCTATGACTAAATTTTGAGCGAAGTTATGGAAAATCAAAACGACCATGACAAACCTCACCAAGAATATTAAAACGGCTCTTTAGGACGCTTATAGCATTTATTTGCCTAGATTTTTAGTTCAGGTTTTTAAAATTAAATTAATGTGAGGCGAGGATGGGGAAGATTATTTTTTTATTTTAACTTAAGGGTAACATTATATTTTTTACTAGCCATAAATTTACAGTATACGCCATAAAATAGTTTCTTTTTTAAGATGAAGTAGTTAAAAATTTATTCATAAATGGTTTTATAAAACAAGTTTGAAAAGTGATAAAATTTTAAGAAGTGTTTCATGGTAATATCTAACGTCATTGATGTTCATTGCATTCTGAAGAGCGTAGTTACGGGAGTTATGGGGAGTTTCATGGGTAACTTAGATAATAAGACGCTCTGATATGTCTCAAATGATAAATTAGTAGCATGTAGTGCTTGGTACAACAACCAAAAACCCTTAAGGTGGTCTTTTTTTTTCATGTTAAGATATTCTTGGAAGTTCATTCTCCTAAGAGAAATGGCTCCTTAGATTTTACAGAGCAACTTCCCCCGAAAGAACGACCCCCCCCCCCCCACCCCAGAAAAGAAAAATAAGAGAAAGAGACAAAGACCGTCTGAAACAACTACACAATTTGCAACAATATCATAATCTCATTTTAAAATTATTTGCATTACGTTCAGAAAGCATTTGCAAATTGGAACGGGGGGGGGGGGGAGGAATGTATGAAAATATAATAATTATTTTACCAATTCATGATAATATGCAAACAATACCGATAGGTAATTGGGGCAATCAATGCTACATAAAGAAAGAAAAATATGTGTCAGCGATTTAGAAAAAAAATTAAGGAAAATGTTTCATTCTTTCCAGCTAAAGCAACAGAAAGAAAAGAGAAAAAACAGTATATATAAATCCTCACCATTCAATTTTTACGCAAATGAACCATTGAACATTCGACGGGCCGATATTCTTCCAGAACACGTTCCATTGCTTTCTCTATCCCCAAGGGAGCTTTCACGAACGATCGAAAATGAATAAAAACTCCCCGCCTCGGGGCACAAGAAAAGCTAACGAGAAGTTCGCTAAGAATCAATTCTTTTTCCATTCCAGCCAACAAGGAAGACGATAGAGAAAAGAAAAATTACGGAGAAAGTCTGAGAGATCAAGAGGCCGAGGCCCCCTGGGATGTTGTTGTCCGAAGAGGGCGGGAAAAACGAGGTCGGAGCGTAACACCTATTTCGCAGCTTTTGATGAAACTTGTGAGTTCAAAGTGTGTTTCCCAAGTTACGCTTTTCGGTTTTATTTTACACGGGGATTGTTTGTGCTGCCACTTGAAACACGATTGTTAACAATTTGTGGAATTTTCCGGTCCTGCGCTCTTATTTAACACTTATGGTTGGAGTTTGCTTCTGAATTGGTTTTTCTATAGGAATATCTGAACAGCTTTTGAATGTAACTTCATGCCTTTCATTGAGTGAAATTTATTGAGGTTCAAGTTTCAAACTTTGAAAAAAAGTTCAATTGTTTACATGAAAGTCTAAACAGCCTCATATTTTCCACAGTGGAACAGAAAGTAAAAATAAAGCAGCGAGAATAAACAATCATAACAACAATAAGTATAAAAAAATATATATATGACGATCTCTTTCACGGTTAAATAAATGAATAAGACATAAATAAAAGAAAGTAAAGAGTACCGTCGAAATTATTTATAAAGAGTTCAAAGAGACAATGATATTTGCTCGTTATAACTGATTGTTCGTAAAAAACGAGCTCGTGAAAACAGTCATAAAAATTCATTATAGTTGCATGTTTTCTTTTTAATATACGTACAGTTCCAAAAAAGTTGGTTAATTTGCTCTGAACTGCCTGAATGAGTCTTTCTTGTGTCAATGAGGAATACACATAAACACAAACTAGATATATTTTAAAAGCTTATTTACTCACAAATTTAAAAAAAGTGTTGTCATCGCTTGTTCTAAGGATTTATGATTAACTACTAACTTTTAGTAGACTTCGGAATAATAAAGAAAATTTACCAGAAAAGAATAAATTGTGCTTGAAGTCAAAAGAAATTTTATGAATCACAAAAACATTGCTCTATTTAAACGGGGTTTTGTTCCCACTGACTCCCAAGGGCGTGCACAAAGGGTAAAGGGGTGAGGGATACCTATTCGCCCGGGCCTGAACCTGAAGGGGGGGGGGGGCTTAATTTTTAAAATCAGGGATGAAATATATGCAAGGAAGTAGGAGTTAAACAATATAAAGGGGGACCCAAAACTTTTGTGCACGCCCCTGCTTGTGCCAACCAAGTATTTCTGATTTCCTCGTTATGTCTGGATTCTCGTTAAATCAGAGCTCGTTATAAGCAAGTTCGACTGCAATAACAAATTTTCTGCAGCAAGCTGAACATTAAACAAAACAAGAGAGCGTTGCTCAGCTAAACTCTTAAAATTGTATTATTCTAATTAAATAATTTAAACACGAGAAAAGTACTTCTACTTCCTTCATCTGTGTGTCCTATATATATATATATATATATATATATATATATATATATATATATATATATATATATATATATGTATATATATATATATATCATTGAATTCGGTGTATAATGTATAAGAACGAACAAAAATAAAAATCATGTAACTGTAGCCATTTAGAACTACTTGTTTTGGCTTGTGCTTTGGACTTCAATCACAAACAAGGAAATAAAAAGGACGACTATGAAAAAGGTCAAAATCTGTGCTGTTGTTCATTCCTCACAAACAAAGAACTTCATAAAGTAGGCGAAGAAAGGAACGCTTTGGCTATTCGAATAAACACGATGTTCCATATCATAAATGCTGCTGGTCTTAATCCGTCCTGAAGACCATTTCGCATTTTTGCCCTTCCTTCCCTACACAAATGGTTATTTTTATTGTTTGCTAAAGTCCATGCAATCGCTTTTCTCTGATTATGTCCCGTAATTTTTTCCCTTTTCCCGCCTTTGCATTATCATGTAAATTTAAAGAAGGGATTTTCAAACTAAGGTCGTTAAACAAAAACCGTGAAGCGTTTGCTATTGGAATATTCTATCAAAGCCATTTTTAGGGTTGTGAATTTATTGTTTTTTATCCCGTAAAAATACGACTTCCCCATTAGTTTCTTTTTATTGGTTGTAAAATAGAAAATACGATCATTTAAATGATGCAGTGCGATTTCTATTGTTGATAAAAGGCAGAAATGCCAGCATAATTTTCAAGAAGTATAAAAGGAAGTAGTAATACGCAAAGAAAGCAGATAATGTTCTTTGATTTATGCGTTAGTACAGCCATTGAACTGGCGACTACTTGAGATTAAATTGTTCATTGTTGCTACATTTCAATTTTATGATCAGGAATTGATCACTTGGAAAGAATTTGCTTCAATCGAACACTGGAGTTTTCTCTATAGTGAAAAACAAAATGAGCTAAGTATTTTGATAACAAGACATCTACTGCTTCTGTTAAGTTTATTTATTTTTATTTCTCACTATTATGTTATTTAGCTGTTATAATTAATTTTCCTTCTGAAAAAAAAAAAGTTAATGTTCGAGTTAAAAAATACAAAAAAAGGGGGGGGGGGGTGTCGTTGCATTCCCAGAAATATAATTTTTTTACATTAATGCTACGCTGTAAGCATACCTAGGCAACATTTGGACCTTAACTAAATCTGCAAATGTAAGTTCAATATTACGGGATAGTTATGTACGGAAGATCTGCAAAGAATTGAGACTATCCAACATGCGATGCTCCCAATGTTTTTTTAAAAACTTTTTCTACAACGAGAAATGGGAAATACTTTTCGGACATGGGACGGGGGGGGGGGGGGAGTCACAGGAGTAAGTCTGATACTTTGGTTTTGAGCAGAAAAATGAGCAAAGAATTGCTGAACAAGCCCTCATGAGGAAAAAAAAAGAAAAGAAAATCAGTATGATGATTTTTTAAACACTTAAGATGGGAAATACCCCCATGATTCTCCCAACTTGCTTCAAATTGTAATGCTTTTGAACTTTGTGTCTCTCTAGCCCTTCAGAAGAGTCTTAAAGGTTCATATAATGTTCCCTTCACCTCTAAATAAAAATAATGGCTATGAAATTCTCGAAAACTGAAAAAAAGAGGGAGGGGAGGGGGCATTTTCAAAAAGTGGGACTTGATGTGGAAAACGGTAGTTGTATTTGGATTCAGGAGGTTAATTTACAAGAGAATCAGCAAAAATGGTATCAGAAGTATTTTGAACATTTTTTTTTTTTTTTGCTGCGTAGTATAATTAGAGGCTTATTTCTCTCAAAATATATGGAGTAGGCAACACAAATTACACCCGGGGAAAAAAGTTTATACATGTTCAGGCATCCTCGTAACGTTTAGTGTTGCTGTATTCAAACATTTGCCCTCCTGCTGGACCGCTTCGATCTTCGCTGAGAGATTCCGAGAACTCCATATTAGGCCCAAAATAATAACGACGGATTTTTGGAATATTTATATAATATCTCAAATAGAAAAGGGGAAAAAACTGCAGCTTGTGAGTTTTTACCGAATATAAGTCCTTGATTGAATATTTTAGGCTAACAGACCTTGCCCGTTTCAGAATTAAAACCTCTGTATTCCGAACCTCCGTAGTCCGTATGTTCATTAATCCGAAATGCATGTACTATAACAAAAATTCATTTAGCTTAATGGTCCAGCTAGAGCGTTTTGAAGTAAACATCGTTCCTTCATCAATCGTGCTGCATGGATCACTATACTGTACTGAATTGTATGTTTATTGATATAACGTTTTACTGCTGTAAAACTGTTTACATTCTATAATTCCTATTAATTAAAAAAAAATTCAATATTTTACACTTCAACGCATTTCTCTCATTTCTGTAACACTCTTGATCAATTTTAGCCACGTTCTTCCTGTTTTTTATGACAGAGGATATGTGAAAAGCATATACAGGTAGTTACCAAAATAATGGAAACACTTGGAAAAAAAACTTTTAGGAATCACTACTCTGCCGTAAATGTTCTGTTTATAAAGGTGCCCTTCTAACTTTAATCACTCACTTTGGTGACTCTATATGGTGATTGAGTTCTGTGGTCACTTTTGCTGGTGTTGTTGTTTGCTTTTTAGATCCACTTCAATACCCGTCGGCTTATTTCACTGAGTTTCTCTTTCCGCCTACTATTTTGCTTTGCCGAGCTTGTCTCACCGTGCTGTGTGTATACTGTCATGACTTTAGATACTGCACTTTTAGATGCGCCAAAAATTTGAAATGTTTCAGTTACACTAGCTTCAGCTAGACGCGCTCCAACAGTTTGGCCTTTTTTAAAGTTTGAGAGGTCCGACATTTTACGTGTTTGAAAAAAAATGCAAGACTTCCAGAAATTCCGTTAAACCACCAAATAGTACCAGAATATTAACATTGCTATTTATTTTTAAAAAAATGTAATTTTATTGTTTAATACTTACAAAGCGCAATCAAAAATGTCACTTTTATTCTCAGGTGTTTCCATTATTTTGATAACTACCTGTATGTTCTGTAATCCAAACGATTGGCAACCTATCTGAACTATTTGTTTTTCCGAACACCCCCAGTCCCAATTAGTTGGACTTGAAAAGGCTCCATTGCACCTATTTGCTACCAACATCTGATCTTAAACTTTTCATCCAGCAATGTAGCATAAACAAATACGGGAAAAAAGTTGCAGGATAAGCCATTGTTTGTAAAACAGTCTGTGAAAGAGTACATTCTAAACGTAAATTTACGTAAATCTATTATGAGTTAGCTTGATAAACATTTATTTAAGCTCATGTTGAATGGAAATTTGCAGGAAAGTCATGATGCTACAGAAGCTGATCAAATAATGCTCTAGTCGTTAACAGCAGCTGATGCTTTATGTGTGCAGAAGAAAAGAGCACATTTTCCTGTACATGAATGAGCACTGATCTAGAGCATATCGTTTGCTTGATATTTACAAATCAAACAAATATATTGATGAAAATAATGTGTATAAAGAAATTTTAAATTGTCTGATTGGTACGATAAAAAAGCGAAGTCATGCCGAAACTTTCAGTATTTCAACTAATTTAAAATGTCTAAGGGTAATTTTTACAAGTTGGCTAATTTGTTTTGGGGGGGGGGGGAGGGAGAGAAATTAATTCTTCCATAAATAAATTAAAGTAAATAGTGACAACGTGTAGTAAAGCTATTATTTATTCAAATACAAAACGTTGTCATAACAAAATAAAATATAAAACTGAAAATTACAGCCCAACCATCTTCTGCTAATAAAACTTAAATCATTCAATTTTTCCATCAAAGTTTATAACATTTAACAATCTCCATAAAACCTAATCTTTAGTGTGCGAATTTTAATTTTACGGCCAAACCATAAATAGAAAATAACAATAATTTCAATAGATCATTATTTTCTATTCTCAATTTTATGAGCGTCAATAGTAATTTGATAAAGAACTATCAGAAATGTTTTGGATTGCAACGTAAATGTTTTGCGAAAACATCACGTGCAACTTTTGTAACAACCAATAATCTAGAGTAGTCAAAAACCTTCACATTGATTCTAAAACATTTTTGTAACGAAAGTTTATAAATACATTCAGTTGAAATCATGCATTTTAATATGTTTCATAGCATAAACCAATACAACTTGAGATTCATACATCTAAGCTTAAAAACCGTAAATATTTTGGACGCCAGCATGTCCATCCATATGCGAAAGACAAAGAACTTGTTTAGCACCAAATGAGTTCAAAGCTTTGAGCCAAAATTTTCGACGAAGAGGCATTTTCTGGGATTGTTGCCAAAACAACTTTTGAATGAGCGGAAAACAGTCTTTATCCAGCCATCCTCTATCATAGAAGGTAAACCGCACTGAAACATTCAGAGTTCAATGAACCGAAAATAGTTAGAGAAGATTATCAATCTGCCGAATATTACTTCAATTTTAAGAGATTGCGCTGTTTACACAAATATAAATACTTTATGAAAAATCAAAAATATTTCTTTAAAGAGAGAGAAGACAAGCTGCGGAATTGGTCTCATAAATGACAGATAAAAGTTCCACAGATATCAGTGTTAATAAAAAATAATGTATTTTGTTTCAAACTAGAATTTTAGCTTTAAGTACTATTTTTCGCATTGTTTTTTCAGTTAAAGTTTGATTCTATGTAAAATAATAATCGTATTTGAGATGACATAAATATAATTTTTCGTGGGAGAAATGGAACACAAATAGTTCTTTAGAATAAGAGACACTATTTATTATCTTCAGTTGGTACTTTAATGTCTTTGTTTGACTAGTCTGAACTGATCTTAAAGCAACTATCGTATGAAAGTTCACACAACTTCATTTCAATGCTATATGATGTTTTCTTACTGGAAGGACTTCGAATATTTAAGTAAACGAGCTGATGTGTGCAGCACATGACCTCTTTTTACTAAAATTTAATGTCATTTTCCCATTATTGGCAATTTTAATGTGATACAATAGTTTACTCTCTAAATATTACCAACATTGGCAAAATTGAAACCAGATAAAAAAAAAAAAAAACCACCGAATTTGTCGCCAAGTTGGTGACAAAAATTTGGCGACCAAAAGACTGGCGATAATTCGCCAAGTGTCCGCCAAATTGCAACACCACTTCAGTTTACACCGAAATTAACAATGATTTCCCCCCAAAAAGGTGCAAAAGACCCCTTTAGAAACACCTGGATGCAACCAAAAGGAGAGGTGCACAACTAGACCATACTAGGAGTCTACGTACCAAATTTCAACTTTCTAGGACATACCGTTCTTGAGTTATGCGACATACATACGCTCATACGTACATATAGACATCATGAGAAAACTCGTTGTAATTAACTCGGGAATCGACGAAATGGATATTTCGGGCGTCTATACATTCTTAGGTATATATGCATGTGTGGTCGGGTCGAAAAAAAAACTAAACATTCATTCGGAGGTGAGCAAAATGGAAATTAAGGTCGATTTTTGAGTGAAACTTTTTCGCGAATACAGTACTTCCTTTTTTGTAAAAGGAAATAAAAAAATAGTTCTCATGACAACAAGATCCCAGCATTTCTTTTGTTAGAAACTAGCAAGCACCATCCTGATTGCGACGATAGGTTTCTATAAGTCTTAACCCTCGTCAAAAAAGTTTTTTCGACCAATCCTCTCTGCAGCCACGAATTTTCTACCTAGTTTCGAGGATATGAAAACCGAACCCTTGACAAAATAATTACTAGATTATAGCATCAATTGCTAACAAAACCAGAAGCTTTTAATTATTAAAAAAAAAGAAAAATGTTTAGAGATTTTTTTTTCATTATCAAATAAGTGTCCCTTCAAAAAAAAAAAAAAAAAAAAAAATTAATTTTCGCAACTAAAATGAACGTGATGTCACGTCTTTTTTAGCCCACTGCGCATGCCCTCCGAACATGTTGCTGACATAATACGTTCATGGTCGTTTATATTAATTGTTGAAAAAGGTGAAGCTGTTTTTAATGTCCAAAATATATTCAACGTCATTCGCGTACATTTTTGTAAAATGGGATGTGAGAAGAATAGACCATTAGAGGGTTTAAGCAATGCCATTTCTATTTTAATTGTCCCTAGCAAAAAATTTCATTAATTTCATCTTTACTTTACTTCATTTACAAAAACAGTAATGTATAAAAAGCAAAAGCGAGGATGATCATATAGCAAAATAAATCATCAATCAAGAAGATAGTTAAACTATTTCACTAAAAATAAATGATTATTGAAATAAGTTTTTAAAGCTAGGCCAACTGTCAGAATGTTGTTTTTTACAATATCACTGTTTGGAAGTGTTGGTAACATGGAACCTTGATGGTATTATGGAGATCCTTAAGAACGTGGCCTGTAAGATAGTTATTAGTATCTGATATTCTATTTTTTTTAGTTAGAAGAGGGGGGGGGGGAACTCACAAAGTTGAAGTTGGTGATATTTAAAATGTAGAACAACACGAGTTCAAGCTGCTTATTCTGCGATGGAAAAATTTCAGAAGTGAGTAGTGAGTTGCGTGTATAGTGCATGATTTGATGGTTGCTGGAATCCTACTGAAAGAGCAAAGTTCTGGGTCAGACAGCTTTGTTTTGTGAGTACTGTCATTGAATTTTCCAGTGTTTTAATTGGGTACTTCATTTATCTAAATGAAATAAACCTGCTACTTACAAACCGTTATATATTGAATATATATATATATATATATATATATATATATATATATATATATATATATATATATATATATATATATATATATATATATATATATATATATATATAAGAAAATGTGTAAACACACCAAAGTTCAATGAATAAATAAATATGCAGTAATGCAGTAAATTTATAAACATTAAAGGACCTGGACGTCAAGTCAAAGGCACCGCATTTAATTTTTACCATAAAATTGAATTTTACTCATTTAGTAGTTGAAAGGAGAGCAAATTTGAGATTTATTGCGTATAACTAATCTATAAATCTTATAATTAAAATGGAAGGCAATGCAATTTTGTCAAATTTCCAGCAAAATGGGGTTGCATATTACCACCACTTTCATTACTAAGTAACCAAGCGATGTCTTTTGCTCCTGCATCGCTTCTAGTCAATTAACGACGATACTAACGATTTAATGAGCCTGTGTGAGTGTTTCGCCAAGGAAGATCCTGATTATTTTACAAATGCTAAAGAAAAATGAGCTCTGCTGAGGCGAATCAAAAATCAATAGCCTACAGAAGGACGAATCTAATGATCGGTAGATAGCCTTCAGAGCCGGACTTTATTACACATCACCTATTATATCTTCCTCTTTTTCCCGCGTGCAGTAATATTGACTAATGGTCCGAATGTCCTGGTCCCACTTGGGAGCATACGCACCTGTCAAGACCACACCTAGCACCCTCCGGCGTCACGTGATTTATGGGGACAGATCCAAGAAATGACAAGAGCTACTCGAGCTAGCAGTCGGTTTTATCCAGAAATGCTGAAGAATTATGTGTACTGTCAATGCCCTATGTGAATTGGAGAGTCAAGGCATATACGACCACGATCATTTTTCCTCATTCTGCATAATTTTACATGATTAATTTGGGATATGTATCGCAAAAGTAATGACCTCGGTCATGTAATGGGATCTTTCACAAAATCAGAGGACAATGTTTGGTGGGCCAGCGTAAAGTGAGCTGCATAAATCGTTTTTCATAATTTTAATTCTCAAATAAAAAAAAAATTATAAAACAATTATATTTGAATCAAATAAAATTATACAAATTCCTTGAAATGTAGTTCTTATCCTATTGTCTCAGAAATCCTCATTGATAGTTATATTTAAGATGAAAAAGAAAACATTTTTTACTCATAATCTTACCTGACGTTGTTTTGAGCGTAAAAGCAACATTGATTTTAATTATCCCAACAAAAAACGAAAGACGACGCAATTTGAGAAGCAGTGGCATTTAAACTTATTGAATACTGTTTTTGAATTTTTCTAACACCTAGCTTTTGAAATTTTACTAATTACTAGTGAAATATAACCAAGTTCAGTATAATTCTATTGCTGCCAGTACAGCTGTTTTACTGTGGCAAATATGTTTTGTACACAATTTTTTTATTTGATTATTCTCAATTAAATAAATTTGACAGATTTTTTTTTCAAACAAAATTTCAACTTTTTCAAATAAAACAAAACGACAAACAAACAAACCTTTTCCCCAAGACCTTTATGTTTATTCAAATATAAGCTTCTGAAAAACAATATTTTGACGTAAAAATAGCTTTTACCATTGCTTGTTCTAGGATAACTACACTCAATTATTAAACATCTTACACTAATAGATATCACTTTGGATATCAATGGCTAAAGACAAACGAAGTACTGTTATATTTGAGCTAAATATTTTCGTGAACTCAATAAAGTTGCAATATTGTTGAAATATAACCGAGGAAAAGAAAATAAGTAAAGTATTTTTTACAGGTTAAAAAAATCGTAAAGTTTTCGTTGAATTATATATATATATATATATAATATATATATATATATATATATATATATATATATATATATATATATATATATATATTAATATATATATATATATATATATATCAGACTCTCCCACAATAATTTACTGTCATTTCCCCCATTTGCTTGCTATTTAGCACTAAGAAAAGGCAAGGAGGCAAGGCAGTGCTAAATCCTATTTCACTGAATTTTTCTGACTGAGGCTTTTAGTAATCTCTTACATTTGGACCTAAAACTGATGAATACCATAACCAAGCCTTTGATCAAGTCCACTTTCATTCACCGTTTCTCATTTATCTAGCTGAAATCGAAAGGCCGCTTTTTGGGATAAAGGGAAATAAATTCTCCCTTTCTGAATGCCTAGGGATTTTTTTACCTATTTATTTCTTGGGGGACAAATCCTATCAGAGTAAATGGGGCCCTAGATTATCCCCACGGAAAACCATTGCCAACGGACATTGAGGAAAACGCCAATTTTCGTTGTGATAATTACATTTGGATGCTATTCCCGCTTAATCGGTGATTGTTGGGAAGAAAACTTGACCAACAGAAAGACACTTGTGGGGGAAAAAGATTTTCTTACGTGATCCATAGATAACTATTTCAGTCAAGGTTATTCACACATAAAATGTTGATGACAGTGTCAGAAAAGAATTGCATGAAGTAAATTCAAGGAACAAAATTTAAATGGACTACAAATGGTTCAATATAAGTTAAAATACAGTAATACTTCCTGAAAATGCTCATAATTGCTCTTTTAAGTTTTATAGTCTTAATCGTTTATCAAATGGGAGTATATTTCTAACTTTAATTTTTGTTTTTAACAAAACTACAATGTCCCTTCACAAAAATGCGTAGGAATAGCTCTCATTAGGATAAAATTTTGGATTATTAGTTTTTTAGAATTAATTGTTTAGCAAATGATAGTGTCACTCTTGCTTTTACTATTGTAAGTCAGTAAGTATTAGCAACATATTTTACTTTCCGTTATGTGATTCATATAGTTATATCCCAATAGTTATAATTACAGTATCCTAATAAATAACTAATACGCAATGAAGGAACTTTCCATAACGGTAATTGCGGGGGACAAAAAATTGCTTCTTTATTGTTTTGCTTTTTAATGTCAATTTTTTTCAAACGGTTATATTTTAAAGTTTCCAACATACAAAACTATAGCTCCGAATGTTAAAAACTTTGTGTTGAACATAATACAGTAATATGCATTCATTAAGTAAATAAAAAATAACTAGTTCAAATTTTGTCACCAGGGGGCACTCTTTCAGAATGAAGGTAAACGTACAAAGTGCACGATTGGTGCTTCATTTAGACTGGTGCTTCATTTAATTTTTAAATATATCTGCTACTCTAACACAATTACTGATTAAATTGGACAATCTCTAGAATAAGCATTAAGCATTTCACAGAGCACACTGGGGTCAAATATGGAACATGCTATGTTAAGATTCCAGATGTCATCGAAAAATGAGGACCATGACCCTATGTGGAATATGTTTTGTTGTAATAAAATTTTTGAACTGCCGTAACTGTGAGTTAAATATGCAATTCATTAAAAAACTCCCAGTGGTGCCAAAATTTTTGAACTGTGTTTTAAAGCTTCTTTAAACAAAATCCGTCCTTCATCAAGTTTTTCAGAAAAATTATTAAGCTTTTTCTGTAATGGATTTTTGTCTTGACAAATTTCAAAAAGTTTGATCATGGTAGATCTGTACAGTGCTGGACAAATTATTAGACTTAAGAGTTTTTTTTTTTTTTGTACACTATATGTACTAAAATACTATTTATTTTCCTATTAAAGTACAGTACATACTGTACACTGATTATTACGTTATTTTAGCATAATTAAATGTTTGCAGGTGGCAGCACTATCTGCTTTGTTTATGTTCTTTGTTTATCTACCTACCAGGAACATAACCTCGATCAGCTTAAACAGTTCACTAGTTATTTTCATTAGTGTGTTCTGTTATATTTAAAGTTAGTGCTAGGGTAATTAGTGAGTATATGTATGTGAGTATATATAATAGTGGAGTATAAACAATTATTTACCTCCTTTTTAAAAAAAATTTAAGAAATGGTGTAAACCTTGTGAAAAGTATGGCAAAAAAGACTTAAAATGCTCATCAAGAACAAGGGAATGCATACTAAATATTAGATAATTATTTCACTGTTTGTTAATGTGTCTATAGTTATATAATCAATAAAGAATTTGCTTTTAAAACAGTCTTAGTCTAATAATTTGGCCAGCACTGTATATGTGGTAAAACACTTATGTGTTTGTTACATATCACTCAGATTTTTTGGAATCTATATTTTGTATTTATGTAAATAACCTTTTCTAGGTTTATTACATTTTATTCTCCAATCGTTAAAAACATGCTTCTCAAGCGTGTCATGTCGTGTATTCAAGTCTGAAAAATACGATATTTTCATCATTATTCTAACCAAAATATTTCAGAAGCATTTAAAAAAGTGAACTGAATGGTAGAAACACACATCAAAAGAGTAAAATTCATGAATATAAACGCTTAAATCGGATTTCCAGTTATTTTCCGTAAACCCTCTTCCACTAAGAGAACTTATCGGATTTTGAAAACCACACTCGCGCCTTAATCCAATAAATCCTAATGCAGCGCCGTGCACGAAGATTTATTAAATATTAAGCTTTAAGATTTAGTGTTCAATAAACGGAAGATTTATATTACTTTAAATATCTTGTTGGGATGCTTGGTAAATTTGACTTGTTTCGGTTAAAGATATCTGGTGGAATGACGCGTAGATATTTGAAGAAGAAAAATATTTAGAGCTAAGCAGAAAGAAATTCAAAGAATCTAATATGCTAAAATTCACTGAAAAAATTAATCAGGCTTTGTTAATATTTGTTTTAAATTAGCTTGATATTGAAAAGTAAAATTGAATTATTTACTTGGGATTCGCCTAAGTATTTATGGTAAATAAAATTAAATGCAGTTTCATTCCGTAATTTCACCGTTTAGTTTTATTTTATTTATTTTTTTTTTTTTAATGAGATGAAAAAAAATCACAATTTGTATATTTTTTGAAGAGCATTTTACCTAAAAAGTATGCATTAAAATGTAGAAGAATACACATACATTTGGAATATACATTTCTGTAGAAAAGCTCTATTATTAACTTCACGGAATTATTCAACATTCTTTCATAACAAATTACAGTAACATTTAAAAAAAAGTTATTTCTTTACATAACAATAACCAACAAAAATAATAAATTGTAAGAATTTGAAAAATAAAGGTACATAAAATATTTTTAGTAAAAATGTCTATAATTTACTATTAATTCAGAATTTTTCGGCAGCTATTTAAATTAGACGGGAATTGGATACGTTCGGACGAAGAAAATGTTTGTATCAGGTAACATTTACAATGTTGTCAGCCCTAATTTTGACAAAACAGTAGAAATAACATACATATTTAATAGCATTTTACAAAGCATATATATTCACAAAAGTACAATAACAAAAGGCAAGTTTGTTATTATATTCCAGTGAAGGTCACTACTGTGTAAAAGTCGACTTTGTACAGTTTTGGCAATGACATTTTTACAACCCCGATTTTAGGTCGAGGAATCTACGTTTTCCACGCATTTTATGTTTTTTTCACCAGGTAACACTTTTTCTGTAAAATAATAATATTAATTTCACCCGGATTGCAATTTTGATATTTAAGGAATTTGCCTGCATTTTACGTTTTTTCATAGAAAGAAAAGAAAATGTTTTAAAACAAACAAAATGTTTTTCCTTTGTAGCTTTCTTAATGCACGCTTAATGCATGCTCTATTCCACGCTGTTGAAATATTATATGACGTTATGAAAACAGAAATCCATTCCACAGACTCCTGTCCTTCTGTCTGGTCAAAGTATTTAAATCCTGGAAGCTGATGCATTCACTTTAAAGTTATGACTAAAAATCGATCCGCTATTACGGATTGTTTTTAAGCTAAACTTCAGGATTCGCAACTAAAGATGGAAAAATGAACTTAAAATGGTACGTACAATAATGTTATTTTCATAAAATTTTGGATATTATACCTTTTAAAAAAGTCATCTTTACTACAGATAGTTTCTTTCCTTTCATTTTTTCTTTCTGTGTATTTCTCGTAATTTTCGTTTTCAAGTATTTTACGTTTTTTAAACGCAATCCCTTGAGAAACGTTGAGTAGGGGTTTTACTGTCATTAATTTTTAATGTCAAACTCCTGAAAATTTAGCGTGGTTTAACAAATCAAACAATGAGACTATTTTGTAAGCCCGAAAGCTTATTCAATAGTTAGTAGGAATGCAAGCTCTATTCCTTTGATGGATAAAAGAGCATATAATAATTCCTCTGTATGCGTGATAGCTTTTCATAAAACCCCTAAATTAATCGTCCATTTGTCCCCTAACTACCTAGCATTGTGGTTTAGGCGAATGTCACCCTGATAAAAGCCATAAATGGACGACAAAGGGAAGACATTTTCCTTTGTGCGTTGCTAGGACATCCAAATGTAGAGAAAGCTTTTTAATCCCAGCATAGGGCTTTAGGTTTATGGTTCTGAGAGAAATAAAGGGAAATATATCGAGAAATTTGTCGACTATCTATAAATATGTATAGTAAAAACATAAAAAAAGTTTTAAGAAGAAGAATTCTAATGTGACCGTATTTATCTTTCAAGAATCAGGAGTCTGGCACGTTTACCAAAATTCAACCAAACCTGTTTTTTTACGGTGGATAGGGGACCGCTTAAAAAAAAAAAAAAAGTCTCACATAAAAAATAATCCAAAAACTTACACCATAATCTTTTAACGAAATAAATATTAACCAAGTAATGATAATTTTTCCCGAGTTGCTGGAAAAAATTTCCCGAATAATTACATTTTTGGGAGGTCACAGTGACTCCCCATCGGGGTGCGTATGTCGTCCCTTTGAAGATACTACCTCGCACTCGTTTTAAAAATATTTTCGTCAGTTGAATCCCGATCTGATTGAAATTTTAATCTGCCGCACAAAAAAAGAAAAAATAATCGCATAAAAAAGGACCGCATAAAAACAGGTTTGGGTATATTCTATTACGAGTAAATGTTGCAATCTGGGGATTAGGTTTTTATTATGAGTACTGTCTTTTTAGTTTAAAAAGCAGAACACTTCGAGCCGCAACTAAAACTAGAGGTGTTTGTTACTTTCAACGGTTCTTCCATCAGTTGGCTGTGGAAGAAACTAACTATTAAAAAAGAAGAAAAATCATTCGTTCACGTTCTTAGAGTTAATCTTAGCTAATGATAGAGCTATGTTAATCTCACTAATACCTTCACTAGAATTCACTTTAGTATACGCCATTAAGCAGAGGAAATCTTACGGAAATTCAGATCAATTTGTCAACTGAGGGAAAAAGTTCTAAACTCCGTTCGGTTGATCATCCACCTTGAAAGGATCCGTCTGGAAGGGAACACTTCCAGATCAGAAACGATGCGTCTCTGTTCCATCTTGAAGAAGGAAACAAAGGAGAGAGTGCCAAGTCCAAAATCCCTCCAGGGATAGAGGGGAAAGGGAAAAAACCAAAGAGCTGAGCAAGAAAAGGCACAGGAGGTTGGAAGACGGAAGGAGGAGAGTATGGTCCCAATCCAATTGCCATGCCAGGGATCATCGTCTGAAGTAGGACCTTCTCCAGAACTCCTCTTGTTGTGAGAGGGTGGAGCCCAGTGGGGACTCGGGGAGAAAATTGAGGTTGGTAGGTTTTCGAGTATCCCTGGAGGCAAAGAGGGGTTGATTCTTGCAGGGGACTTTCTTGAATCCTGTTCATTCGATTCTGGATCCAAACGAACTATGGACAAAGTTCTCTAAGTTTGTGCACATTTGTTGTTGATTGTCCTGTTGATAAACATGATTTTACGAGATTCTAGATGGGTTCAAACAACTTGGTTTACTAACAGCGAAGTTTAATGGTGTAATGTTCTGGCTCAGGGTAATAAACACCAAATTAATGCACTGAAGGATGAATCTGAATACAGTGGTCGAGTAATAAATTCAGGAAACCTAAATGTTCAATGATATTAACGAATGTTTAATGATGTTTAATTCAAAACAATTGTTAAGTTGACAGTAATGTCTTTAAACTACTTTTTAATGAGTAATTGTATTTTGAATGAAGCAGTATAGAAGATTTTTTTTTTCAAATTATTCATTCAAGTAAAGAACAAAATTATGTTTTAGAGAAAAATTCATTTTATTATTGTTTATTTTTTATGCAAAATGACGGTCATCCTATTGCCTTATTAAATAAAATACTTGGGCATAAATTAATTTATCTGTAAGGGTTAAAAATCAATTGACATTGCTGATTAAGACACATTATTAGAGTTCTTAAAACGTTGGGATTTACAAAGCATATGCGTACTCTTTCATTTAATATTACTTGTATTTATTAAGGATTACTATATGACAGGTATTTTAGTTTATGAATCTAAAAGTTTAAATTTTTGTTACAACTACTTCTATTTTACTATTAAATTATATTTAAAAATAGGACAGTTGCACTGTACCTGCCAGATGCATAAGTATAAAACGAATATGTAATAAAAGTATCAAACAATCTTTTATTATTTGAAACACGCAATGAATTTTTGACTTTATATAATAATGTATGCACTAAGAGTTTGTCCCCCCAAGTTGCTTATTCCATAAATTAAATACAGTAGTTCAAAACAGCACTTACTTATTTTTGGAAAAATCGTTTTTACGATTTTGGTTAATTACACTTAGTTTACCATTTCGCAATTTCCAACAGTAAAAATGTCGGTTTTTGTCTACAAATGAAATGCAATGCTTAGTAATTCTGAAACAATATTTGTTTACATAAAATACATTTTATGACTAAACTCAATGTTTAAAGTACTGTAATGTATAGAAAAAACGAAATGTATCGTAAAGTTTGCTAAGTCAAAAGTAAACTTCAATCAATTTGTTTCAACGAAGAAAGAAAAAAAAAGTACTGCGTTTTTAACAGACATAAGCAGATTCTTAAAAGAAATAAAAACATTTCAACCGTAAAGGATAAAATTTCTGTGAATTTTACTACAGAATTTGCGTAGTTGAACTCAAATTTAAAACCTTCGCTAGCATTGATTTTCCGTTTTTAAGTGCTACATAATAATGTTTTTGATACTTAAGAGTCATTTCAAACTGCTACAGAAAATGTCACAAAAATCACATTGCTATTGTTTCACTCTAAATAAGCTTAATGATGCAGAAAAAAATGTATTTTGCTAAAAACTATGCTCAGTATTTTTAGCAGAAATAAATTGTTTCTGCTTCAGCAACAAGAAAATATTGCCCTTTCAAAATCAAAAATGGCCAGTCTTAATTTTGATCGAAAAATGTTACACGAAAGATTATTTTAAAACATAAAAGACATTTAAAAAAGAAAGAAAAAAAAAAAAGTCATATTTTCTGGAATAAGCTTGAAAATTGGACAAAAAAAAAGTTGAGAACGGAATATATTTTTAAATTAAAAATTAAAGCAATTATTATTAGCGTTTGGAATATATTTCAGTAAATTTTTAAGAAAGTTAATTCAAGCAAATTGAAAATGTATTTTTTTATTTTCTTTAAAAAAACAAGAAAAGACCTAAAAAATGGCATTGTTATAAATTTGAATGTCCGTTTTTTAAAATTATTTCAACGAGAATTCATTTTGCGACTTCAAATAAATAACAAAATAAATGAAGATAAAAATTACTTGAATGCAGTTTGTGGGTAAATAAATTTTAACATAAGTCAGTAAGCATGGTCTGAATAGACTCGTTTACATGTTTTCGCGAGTAATGTACAAAAATACTATAGATATTGGAGGAGAAGCATTAAATGTCGCTCTATGTTTTGGGATCTTGGTTTAATTTGTTATATTTTGTTTGTTATAATAGACAGTAATTTCTTGCATTGAAATCATCAAAGACGCTTAAAATTTATGAAGTCAAAAAGCCACCAATCATCTGTCTGTGAAACCACGAAATATACGAGACCATTGATTTCATTCGATGTTTAAATAAAAACAAACAATATTTATAATTCAAATGGAAAATGATGACTCAAACGTCCTATCGGTGAAATGAATGCGTTATTTTTACCAAAATAAGCTCTTAAGCTATTATATATGACTAACTTTACGTATTTGCGTGCATTCTAAGTGGCAATTGACACGGAGAGGTCTTCCAAAGCCTACAGTCACGAATGCGAAAGCAATTTTTTACAGATGAGGATGACTTGAAGACCCTATTAGTTTTCATATACATTTTCCTTTAGCTTGTCTTTCAATATGTAACCCGCCAGTAGTGGACGCCAGAAGCAGAAGAGGGGGGACAATTTACTTCATAAAAATTTCCACCTCTTTATGGAAATTTTTATGAAGTAAATTGTTGTTTCTAAAACATTTTTTTATCTCTCATTCAACTTGCTCAAAAAAAAGAAAAAGAAACATACATGTTTTTTTTTAATAGCAATTTTGCTTTGGTTTTAAAAAACCCCATAGAAACCTGTTATGTAAACAACTAATCCGTGTCGGATCATCAATTATTATTTTAGGACAGTTTTGCAATTTTCGTGCACCAAAACGTTGGTTCATTGACTCATTTAGTTTTATTATTGTCTTATAATTAGCAAAATATGTGAATGTTTTACACCAGTTGCAGCAAAGTTGTCTTTGCAAGGTTTATAAGTGTGGCAATTTTTAGTTCCAAGTCCATCATACATTCAATATAAATTTAATAGCATTAATGACATTTTTGGTTCTTCAAAAATCTCTTATTAACTATAGAACCCATGCTAAAACCAAATTCAGAACCATGTTAAATATTTAGGAAAGTGATATTTAGGATTAGGGTATGGCAAAAAAAGTTTCTTCATAGGGAATGAGTTGTACTTAATTTTCTTTAAGATTTGAACTATTATAAATACGTCAATTGTATCTCATCATCTGAATGGATGAGGTCACCAAAAGCTCATGATGGTCATCATGAGCTACATCGCCAGGTGTAGTATACACAGTTTGTTGGCACTCTCAGCTTCTATGAGATGACATCTGCCTCCAGCTCGGTTATTCACTGTTCTAGACTGATGAGTTCTAATAAGAGCAAAACTGTAGTGTCTTAACCGGGCTGTCTGGTATATTGTATGTAGACTTAGCCCTGGTTTAGGAGCGGTAACTTCCTGCTAAACATTAATGCGTTACATACACGATGCGTAATACACACGTCGACTTAGTTCATGATGTCCATCATGAGTTACATCCTATTTTGCAAATAAGAAGTCAATATGGAAACCATTTCATCCTAATATGAATTATCAGAAGAATACTTGCCTGGCCATCGCTTAAGATTTTTAAATGTAGAGCATATTTTGAGAAGGCTATCTTTTGCCAAAATCTGCTTCTTGACAAGACTTCCTTCAACATTTACAATTCGTTCTTCTTTTTTCTTCCCAAGAACGAGAGAAGAATGGTTTCAAGATGCACATTATTCCACGACATCCGGTCGCGTGCCCGCAAAGCACCACGTGACACGAGACAGGAGGTCTTCCGGTGAGCACGCGGGTCTTGTCACGAGCCATCTTCACGCGCGACTAAGCTATCTTTAACCAGGAAAGGGGGGTGTCGAATTTCAAGTGCTCGATTCCGTGGGACTTTAATAGAATAAAGAGTTATCACGAAGTCTGAAAATATATTTGGACCCTACCTTAAGGAAATTTAAAAATTTTTTGTGTCTGGTCTTTTAGATAATTATGATGTTTAAGGTTTTTTTTACATTATTCTTTTGCAGCCTTTGAGAACAGCTGTTTAACAAGTTGGATTTCAGCCAGGTCAACAGAAAATGTCGAACACTTTTGAGTCTAATGCTTAAATGAGTAAAAAAAATATCAATATAAATACATTTTATAAACGGCTTAACTAAGAAAAAAATGGCTTTTATCAAGAAATATTTTTTCTCAGTTTCCAAAAATATTCCAGTCATTATTACAGGTGAAATAAACAAAAGCACGTATTAGGTTACTGTAAAAGGCCAAAATGTGGAAAACGTCGACATTTGCCGGTGAGTGTCAACACTCTCCACCAAAGATATAGGACAACCTTTCTTAATTTGTTTGACAAATTAAACACTTTTGACTGTCAAATTTTTTCAGAGTACTACTCCTGTTTTTTTCAATAATATAGCTCGCATGCAACATTATAGAAACGGTTTATTAAAAAAAAAAAAGATTTTTTTTTTCTTTCTTGTTTAAAAGTTTTTTTTTTTCGACCTAAAATTAGTATTTTCAAAAGTAACACAAATTTCTCCAAACATCTACAACTCGTTTCAAACAAAATTTTTAAGCTTTAACTTTAATGATACGACTGGTACCTGTTTTTGTTATGAGAGATACATCCTTTCTTTCAGGCTTTATATGGATAAAATTTACACTCTCAGATCAGGTTCATTTCTAAGTCTGTGGTGATAATTGGTTTTCATCGACAGATAAGTTAAGAACATACATTTTGCAGCAAAGTGTATAAGTGCCAACATGGAATTTCGTAACAATTGAGAACATTCATAAGTTCCCTGAATGACATCATTTTAAGTTTTGGTACGAGGAAGAATCATGAGCCATTGCAATAAAAGAGTGAGTCGTATGCTAGAGCAATCATAATTGAAGGCTCTGCATGGACAATAAATAATTTTTTAATCCACCATTGATATTTTCTTAGCCGTTGATTCAGAAAATACTCTCTAAGCACTTCATTCAAGCCTTATATTTTAAGTGACTAGTTTGAACGGTTTGAAAAAAGGAAAAAAAAAAATCCAGTTTCGTGGAACCATTGAGTGATCTCCATGGAACCCTGGGGTTTCGTAGAACATAATTTAAGAAATGCTGACATGGACGAAAGACCGAATATTTCCGGGAAATCATCAGTGAAATTTGACATTCTCTAATTCCCGTCTTTCACGGTAATATAAACATAATGTAAAAATCACTTACAGAAAAGTTACAAGTTTGTAATCACAAAGCTTAAGTGATTATTCGTACAATTAAAAGAAAAGAAAAGCCATTTTTAAAAATGCGCATTTAAAAGATGTGTGCTTGCTTTTTAAAAATGAATGTTAATACAGCGTTTGATTTATAAACGTACAGGAATAAATAATAGCTCTATCTGTTCCTTAGGATAAAAATGATTTCAAGTTGTTGACAAGTTTGTTTGTTATTTTGCTTATATTAGTGAGTTTTACTTTTCAGTAGTTTAAGGAGAAAAGTTATGCATTAAAAGTAATGTAATGCATTAAAAGAACAATTGAAATTAGAACTTGATAGCAACGTTTTTTTCAAGTATAAATTTTATATTCACTAGAAAAAAAATATATTTAAATTTTTAAATCCAACTCTTTTTAAGCATTCGGTGTGTTGTAACATTTATTCTCATTAGAAAGCAATTAAAAAATTATTAAACAAAGTAAAATATACGGTACTGTAAATCCCAAAACCATTAATTTTAATTAAATTTTAAAAAATCAAGCTTGATATTTCAAGTAAAGTGTGCTACCTTTTCGTATCACTGAACATGAAGCACAAGACTGTCAAATTGAATTTCCCCCGCAAACGCCAATCTTTCC